>NW_027052663.1:0-83578 GCF_958450345.1 Calliphora vicina
GGGTACTATTTATGCTAGCTACATAAGTTATACCTTGTTAGAAAGCTACAATCTCATGCATCCAAATATAAAAAAATTTAGCTTCCTAGCTCTTTAGGGGCCTTTATAATTGCGATTTATATGAAGTCGTTAAAAACTGGGGTAATTTTGGGACATTTTTGAAAAATGTCCCGATATACCCGCATATATATCGGGTACTATTTATGCTAGCTACATAAGTTATACCTTGTTAGAAAGCTACAATCTCATGCCATCCAAATATAAAAAAATTTAGCTTCCTAGCTCTTTAGGGCCTTTTAAAATTGCGATTTATATGAA
Source organism: Calliphora vicina (assembly GCF_958450345.1). NCBI lineage: Eukaryota > Metazoa > Arthropoda > Insecta > Diptera > Calliphoridae > Calliphora > Calliphora vicina. The sequence goes on from NW_027052663.1 coordinate 319, forward strand.
GTCGTTAAAAACTGGGGTAATTTTGGGACATTTTTTGAAAAATGTCCGATATACCCGCATATATATCGGGTACTATTTATGCTAGCTACATAAGTTATACCTTGTTAGAAAGCTACAATCTCATGCCATCCAAATATAAAAAAATTTAGCTTCCTAGCTCTTTAGGGGCCTTTAGAATTGCGATTTATATGAAGTCGTTAAAAACTTGGGTAATTTTTGGGACATTTTTCGAAAAATGTCCGATATGCCCGCATATATATCGGGGTACTATTTATGCTAGCTACATAAGTTATACCTTGTTAGAAAGCTACAATCTCATGCCATCCAAATATAAAAAATTTAGCTTCCTAGCTCTTTAGGGGCCTTTATAATTGCGATTTATATGAAGTCGTTAAAAACTGGGGTAATTTTGGGGACATTTTTTGAAAAATGTCCGATATACCCGCATATATATCGGGTACTATTTATGCTAGCTACATAAGTTATACCTTGTTAGAAAGCTACAATCTCATGCCATCCAAATATAAAAAAATTTAGCTTCCTAGCTCTTTAGGGCCTTTTAAAATTGCGATTTATATGAAGTCGTTAAAAACTGGGGTAATTTTGGACATTTTTTGAAAAATGTCCGATATACCCGCATATATATCGGGTACTATTTATGCTAGCTACATAAGTTATACCTTGTTAGAAAGCTACAATCTCATGTCATCCAAATATAAAAAAATTTAGCTTCCTAGCTCTTTAGGGCCTTTTAAAATTGCGATTTATATGAAGTCGTTAAAAACTGGGGTAATTTTGGGACATTTTTTGAAAAATGTCCGATATACCCGCATATATATTCGGGTACTATTTATGCTAGCTACATAAGTTATACCTTGTTAGAAAGCTACAATCTCATGCCATCCAAATATAAAAAAATGTAGCTTCCTAGCTCTTTAGGGGCCTTTATAATTGAGATTTATATGAAGTCGTTAAAAACTGGGGTAATTTTGGGACATTTTTTGAAAAATGTCCGATATACCCGCATATATATCGGGTACTATTTATGCTAGCTACATAAGTTATACCTTGTTAGAAAGCTACAATCTCATGCCATCCAAATATAAAAAAATTTAGCTTCCTAGCTCTTTAGGGGCCTTTAGAATTGCGATTTATATGAAGTCGTTAAAAACTTGGGTAATTTTGGGACATTTTTCGAAAAATGTCCGATATGCCCGCATATATATCGGGTACTATTTATGCTAGCTACATAAGTTATACCTTGTTAGAAAGCTACAATCTCATGCCATCCAAATATAAAAAAATTTAGCTTCCTAGCTCTTTAGGGGGCCTTTATAATTGCGATTTATATGAAGTCGTTAAAAACTGGGGTAATTTTGGGACATTTTTTGAAAAATGTCCGATATACCCGCATATATATCGGGTACTATTTATGCTAGCTACATAAGTTATACCTTGTTAGAAAGCTACAATCTCATGCCATCCAAATATAAAAAAATTTAGCTTCCTAGCTCTTTAGGGCCTTTTAAAATTGCGATTTATATGAAGTCGTTAAAAACTGGGGTAATTTTGGGACATTTTTTGAAAAATGTCCGATATACCCGCATATATATCGGGTACTATTTATGCTAGCTACATAAGTTATACCTTGTTAGAAAGCTACAATCTCATGCCATCCAAATATAAAAAAATTTAGCTTCCTAGCTCTTTAGGGGCCTTTATAATTGCGATTTATATGAAGTCGTTAAAAACTGGGGTAATTTTGGGGACATTTTTTGAAAAATGTCCGATATACCCGCATATATATCGGGTACTATTTATGCTAGCTACATAAGTTATACCTTGTTAGAAAGCTACAATCTCATGCCATCCAAATATAAAAAAATGTAGCTTCCTAGCTCTTTAGGGGCCTTTATAATTGCGATTTATATGAAGTCGTTAAAAACTGGGGTAATTTTGGGACATTTTTTGAAAAATGTCCGATATACCCGCATATATATCGGGTACTATTTATGCTAGCTACATAAGTTATACCTTGTTAGAAAGCTACAATCTCATGCCATCCAAATATAAAAAAATTTAGCTTCCTAGCTCTTTAGGGCCTTTTAAAATTGCGATTTATATGAAGTCGTTAAAAACTGGGGTAATTTTGGGACATTTTTGAAAAATGTCCGATATACCCGCATATATATCGGGTACTATTTATGCTAGCTACATAAGTTATACCTTGTTAGAAAGCTACAATCTCATGTCATCCAAATATAAAAAAATTTAGCTTCCTAGCTCTTTAGGGCCTTTAAAATTGCGATTTATATGAAGTCGTTAAAAACTGGGGTAATTTTGGGACATTTTTTGAAAAATGTCCGATATACCCGCATATATATCGGGTACTATTTATGCTAGCTACATAAGTTATACCTTGTTAGAAAGCTACAATCTCATGTCATCCAAATATAAAAACAATTTAGCTTCCTAGCTCTTTAGGGGCCTTTAGAATTGCGATTTATATGAAGTCGTTAAAAACTTGGGTAATTTTGGGACATTTTTCGAAAAATGTCCGATATGCCCGCATATATATCGGGTACTATTTATGCTAGCTACATAAGTTATACCTTGTTAGAAAGCTACAATCTCATGCCATCCAAATATAAAAAAATTTAGCTTCCTAGCTCTTTAGGGGCCTTTATAATTGCGATTTATATGAAGTCGTTAAAAACTGGGGTAATTTTGGGACATTTTTCGAAAAATGTCCGATATGCCCGCATATATATCGGGTACTATTTATGCTAGCTACATAAGTTATACCTTGTTAGAAAGCTACAATCTCATGCCATCCAAATATAAAAAAAATTTAGCTTCCTAGCTCTTTAGGGGCCTTTAGAATTGCGATTTATATGAAGTCGTTAAAAACTTGGGTAATTTTGGGACATTTTTCGAAAAATGTCCGATATGCCCGCATATATATCGGGTACTATTTATGCTAGCTACATAAGTTATACCTTGTTAGAAAGCTACAATCTCATGCCATCCAAATATAAAAAAATTTAGCTTCCTAGCTCTTTAGGGCCTTTTAAAATTGCGATTTATATGAAGTCGTTAAAAACTGGGGTAATTTTGGGACATTTTTTGAAAAATGTCCGATATACCCGCATATATATCGGGTACTATTTATGCTAGCTACATAAGTTATACCTTGTTAGAAAGCTACAATCTCATGTCATCCAAATATAAAAAAATTTAGCTTCCTAGCTCTTTAGGGCCTTTTAAAATTGCGATTTATATGAAGTCGTTAAAAACTGGGGTAATTTTGGGACATTTTTTGAAAAATGTCCGATATACCCGCATATATATCGGGTACTATTTATGCTAGCTACATAAGTTATACCTTGTTAGAAAGCTACAATCTCATGTCATCCAAATATAAAAAACAATTTAGCTTCCTAGCTCTTTAGGGGCCTTTAGAATTGCGATTTATATGAAGTCGTTAAAAACTTGGGTAATTTTGGGACATTTTTCGAAAAATGTCCGATATGCCCGCATATATATCGGGTACTATTTATGCTAGCTACATAAGTTATACCTTGTTAGAAAGCTACAATCTCATGCCATCCAAATATAAAAAAATTTAGCTTCCTAGCTCTTTAGGGGCCTTTATAATTGCGATTTATATGAAGTCGTTAAAAACTGGGGTAATTTTGGGACATTTTTCGAAAAATGTCCGATATGCCCGCATATATATCGGGTACTATTTATGCTAGCTACATAAGTTATACCTTGTTAGAAAGCTACAATCTCATGCCATCCAAATATAAAAAAAATTTAGCTTCCTAGCTCTTTAGGGGCCTTTAGAATTGCGATTTTATATGAAGTCGTTAAAAACTTGGGTAATTTTGGGACATTTTTCGAAAAATGTCCGATATGCCCGCATATATATCGGGTACTATTTATGCTAGCTACATAAGTTATACCTTGTTAGAAAGCTACAATCTCATGCCATCCAAATATAAAAAAAATTAGCTTCCTAGCTCTTTAGGGGCCTTTATAATTGCGATTTATATGAAGTCGTTAAAAACTGGGGTAATTTTGGGACATTTTTGAAAATGTCCGATATACCCGCATATATATCGGGTACTATTTATGCTAGCTACATAAGTTATACCTTGTTAGAAAGCTACAATCTCATGCCATCCAAATATAAAAAAATTTAGCTTCCTAGCTCTTTAGGGCCTTTTAAAATTGCGATTTATATGAAGTCGTTAAAAACTGGGGTAATTTTGGGACATTTTTTGAAAAATGTCCGATATACCCGCATATATATCGGGTACTATTTATGCTAGCTACATAAGTTATACCTTGTTAGAAAGCTACAATCTCATGCCATCCAAATATAAAAAAATTTAGCTTCCTAGCTCTTTAGGGGCCTTTAGAATTGCGATTTATATGAAGTCGTTAAAAACTTGGGTAATTTTGGGACATTTTTCGAAAAATGTCCGATATGCCCGCATTATATCGGGTACTATTTATGCTAGCTACATAAGTTATACCTTGTTAGAAAGCTACAATCTCATGCCATCCAAATATAAAAAAATTTAGCTTCCTAGCTCTTTAGGGGCCTTTATAATTGCGATTTATATGAAGTCGTTAAAAACTGGGGTAATTTTGGGACATTTTTTGAAAAATGTCCGATATACCCGCATATATATCGGGTACTATTTATGCTAGCTACATAAGTTATACCTTGTTAGAAAGCTACAATCTCATGCCATCCAAATATAAAAAAATTTAGCTTCCTAGCTCTTTAGGGCCTTTTAAAATTGCGATTTATATGAAGTCGTTAAAAACTGGGGTAATTTTGGGACATTTTTGAAAAATGTCCGATATACCCGCATATATATCGGGTACTATTTATGCTAGCTACATAAGTTATACCTTGTTAGAAAGCTACAATCTCATGTCATCCAAATATAAAAAAATTTAGCTTCCTAGCTCTTTAGGGCCTTTTAAAATTGCGATTTATATGAAGTCGTTAAAAACTGGGGTAATTTTGGGACATTTTTGAAAAATGTCCGATATACCCGCATATATATCGGGTACTATTTATGCTAGCTACATAAGTTATACCTTGTTAGAAAGCTACAATCTCATGCCATCCAAATATAAAAAAATGTAGCTTCCTAGCTCTTTAGGGGCCTTTATAATTGAGATTTATATGAAGTCGTTAAAAACTGGGGTAATTTTGGGACATTTTTTGAAAAATGTCCGATATACCCGCATATATATCGGGTACTATTTATGCTAGCTACATAAGTTATACCTTGTTAGAAAGCTACAATCTCATGCCATCCAAATATAAAAAAATTTAGCTTCCTAGCTCTTTAGGGGCCTTTAGAATTGCGATTTATATGAAGTCGTTAAAAACTTGGGTAATTTTGGGACATTTTTCGAAAAATGTCCGATATGCCCGCATATATATCGGGTACTATTTATGCTAGCTACATAAGTTATACCTTGTTAGAAAGCTACAATCTCATGCCATCCAAATATAAAAAAATTTAGCTTCCTAGCTCTTTAGGGGCCTTTATAATTGCGATTTATATGAAGTCGTTAAAAACTGGGGTAATTTTGGGACATTTTTTGAAAAATGTCCGATATACCCGCATATATATCGGGTACTATTTATGCTAGCTACATAAGTTATACCTTGTTAGAAAGCTACAATCTCATGCCATCCAAATATAAAAAAATTTAGCTTCCTAGCTCTTTAGGGCCTTTTAAAATTGCGATTTATATGAAGTCGTTAAAAACTGGGGTAATTTTGGGACATTTTTTGAAAAATGTCCGATATACCCGCATATATATCGGGTACTATTTATGCTAGCTACATAAGTTATACCTTGTTAGAAAGCTACAATCTCATGCCATCCAAATATAAAAAAATTTAGCTTCCTAGCTCTTTAGGGGCCTTTATAATTGCGATTTATATGAAGTCGTTAAAAACTGGGGTAATTTTGGGACATTTTTTGAAAAATGTCCGATATACCCGCATATATATCGGGTACTATTTATGCTAGCTACATAAGTTATACCTTGTTAGAAAGCTACAATCTCATGCCATCCAAATATAAAAAAATTTAGCTTCCTAGCTCTTTAGGGCCTTTTAAAATTGCGATTTATATGAAGTCGTTAAAAACTGGGGTAATTTTGGGACATTTTTTGAAAACTGTCCGATATACCCGCATATATATCGGGTACTATTTATGCTAGCTACATAAGTTATACCTTGTTAGAAAGCTACAATCTCATGTCATCCAAATATAAAAAAATTTAGCTTCCTAGCTCTTTAGGGCCTTTTAAAATTGCGATTTATATGAAGTCGTTAAAAACTGGGGTAATTTTGGGACATTTTTTGAAAAATGTCCGATATACCCGCATATATATCGGGTACTATTTATGCTAGCTACATAAGTTATACCTTGTTAGAAAGCTACAATCTCATGCCATCCAAATATAAAAAAATGTAGCTTCCTAGCTCTTTAGGGGCCTTTATAATTGCGATTTATATGAAGTCGTTAAAAACTGGGGTAATTTTGGGACATTTTTTGAAAAATGTCCGATATACCCGCATATATATCGGGTACTATTTATGCTAGCTACATAAGTTATACCTTGTTAGAAAGCTACAATCTCATGCCATCCAAATATAAAAAAATTTAGCTTCCTAGCTCTTTAGGGCCTTTTAAAATTGCGATTTATATGAAGTCGTTAAAAACTGGGGTAATTTTGGGACATTTTTTGAAAAATGTCCGATATACCCGCATATATATCGGGTACTATTTATGCTAGCTACATAAGTTATACCTTGTTAGAAAGCTACAATCTCATGTCATCCAAATATAAAAAAATTTAGCTTCCTAGCTCTTTAGGGCCTTTTAAAATTGCGATTTATATGAAGTCGTTAAAAACTGGGGTAATTTTGGGACATTTTTTGAAAAATGTCCGATATACCCGCATATATATCGGGTACTATTTATGCTAGCTACATAAGTTATACCTTGTTAGAAAGCTACAATCTCATGCCATCCAAATATAAAAAAATGTAGCTTCCTAGCTCTTTAGGGGCCTTTATAATTGCGATTTATATGAAGTCGTTAAAAACTGGGGTAATTTTGGGACATTTTTTGAAAAATGTCCGATATACCCGCATATATATCGGGTACTATTTATGCTAGCTACATAAGTTATACCTTGTTAGAAAGCTACAATCTCATGCCATCCAAATATAAAAAAATTTAGCTTCCTAGCTCTTTAGGGCCTTTTAAAATTGCGATTTATATGAAGTCGTTAAAAACTGGGGTAATTTTGGGACATTTTTTGAAAAATGTCCGATATACCCGCATATATATCGGGTACTATTTATTCTAGCTACATAAGTTATATCTTGTTAGAAAGCTACAATCTCATGTCATCCAAATATAAAAAAATTTAGCTTCCTAGCTCTTTAGGGCCTTTTAAAATTGCGATTTATATGAAGTCGTTAAAAACTGGGGTAATTTTGGGACATTTTTTGAAAAATGTCCGATATACCCGCATATATATCGGGTACTATTTATGCTAGCTACATAAGTTATACCTTGTTAGAAAGCTACAATCTCATGCCATCCAAATATAAAAAAATTTAGCTTCCTAGCTCTTTAGGGGCCTTTAGAATTGCGATTTATATGAAGTCGTTAAAAACTTGGGTAATTTTGGGACATTTTTCGAAAAATGTCCGATATGCCCGCATATATATCGGGTACTATTTATGCTAGCTACATAAGTTATACCTTGTTAGAAAGCTACAATCTCATGCCATCCAAATATAAAAAAATTTAGCTTCCTAGCTCTTTAGGGGCCTTTATAATTGCGATTTATATGAAGTCGTTAAAAACTGGGGTAATTTTGGGACATTTTTTGAAAAATGTCCGATATACCCGCATATATATCTGGTACTATTTATGCTAGCTACATAAGTTATACCTTGTTAGAAAGCTACAATCTCATGCCATCCAAATATAAAAAAATGTAGCTTCCTAGCTCTTTAGGGGCCTTTATAATTGCGATTTATATGAAGTCGTTAAAAACTGGGGTAATTTTGGGACATTTTTTGAAAAATGTCCGATATACCCGCATATATATCGGGTACTATTTATGCTAGCTACATAAGTTATACCTTGTTAGAAAGCTACAATCTCATGCCATCCAAATATAAAAAAATTTAGCTTCCTAGCTCTTTAGGGCCTTTTAAAATTGCGATTTATATGAAGTCGTTAAAAACTGGGGTAATTTTGGGACATTTTTTGAAAAATGTCCGATATACCCGCATATATATCGGGTACTATTTATTCTAGCTACATAAGTTATACCTTGTTAGAAAGCTACAATCTCATGTCATCCAAATATAAAAAAATTTAGCTTCCTAGCTCTTTAGGGCCTTTTAAAATTGCGATTTATATGAAGTCGTGAAAAACTGGGGTAATTTTGGGACATTTTTTGAAAAATGTCCGATATACCCGCATATATATCGGGTACTATTTATGCTAGCTACATAAGTTATACCTTGTTAGAAAGCTACAATCTCATGTCATCCAAATATAAAAAAATTTAGCTTCCTAGCTCTTTAGGGCCTTTTAAAATTGCGATTTATATGAAGTCGTTAAAAAAATGTAGCATCCTAGCTCTTTAGGGGCCTTTATAATTGCGATTTATATGAAGTCGTTAAAAACTGGGGTAATTTTGGGACATTTTTTGAAAAATGTCCGATATACCCGCATATATATCGGGTACTATTTATGCTAGCTACATAAGTTATACCTTGTTAGAAAGCTACAATCTCATGCCATCCAAATATAAAAAAAATTAGCTTCCTAGCTCTTTAGGGGCCTTTAGAATTGCGATTTATATGAAGTCGTTAAAAACTTGGGTAATTTTGGGACATTTTTCGAAAAATGTCCGATATGCCCGCATATATATCGGGTACTATTTATGCTAGCTACATAAGTTATACCTTGTTAGAAAGCTACAATCTCATGCCATCCAAATATAAAAAAATTTAGCTTCCTAGCTCTTTAGGGTCCTTTATAATTGCGATTTATATGAAGTCGTTAAAAACTGGGGTAATTTTGGGACATTTTTTGAAAAATGTCCGATATACCCGCATATATATCGGGTACTATTTATGCTAGCTACATAAGTTATACCTTGTTAGAAAGCTACAATCTCATGCCATCCAAATATAAAAAAATTTAGCTTCCTAGCTCTTTAGGGCCTTTTAAAATTGCGATTTATATGAAGTCGTTAAAAACTGGGGTAATTTTGGGACATTTTTTGAAAAATGTCCGATATACCCGCATATATATCGGGTACTATTTATTCTAGCTACATAAGTTATACCTTGTTAGATTGCGATTTATATGAAGTCGTTAAAAACTGGGGTAATTTTGGGACATTTTTTGAAAAATGTCCGATATACCCGCATACATATCGGGTACTATTTATGCTAGCTACATAAGTTATACCTTGTTAGAAAGCTACAATCTCATGCCATCCAAATATAAAAAAATTTAGCTTCCTAGCTCTTTAGGGCCTTTTAAAATTGCGATTTATATGAAGTCGTTAAAAACTGGGGTAATTTTGGGACATTTTTTGAAAAATGTCCGATATACCCGCATATATATCGGGTACTATTTATGCTAGCTACATAAGTTATACCTTGTTAGAAAGCTACAATCTCATGTCATCCAAATATAAAAAAATTTAGCTTCCTAGCTCTTTAGGGCCTTTTAAAATTGCGATTTATATGAAGTCGTTAAAAACTGGGGTAATTTTGAGACATTTTTTGAAAAATGTCCGATATACCCGCATATATATCGGGTACTATTTATGCTAGCTACATAAGTTATACCTTGTTAGAAAGCTACAATCTCATGTCATCCAAATATAAAAAAATTTAGCTTCCTAGCTCTTTAGGGCCTTTTAAAATTGCGATTTATATGAAGTCGTTAAAAACTGGGGTAATTTTGGGACATTTTTTGAAAAATGTCCGATATACCCGCATATATATCGGGTACTATTTATGCTAGCTACATAAGTTATACCTTGTTAGAAAGCTACAATCTCATGTCATCCAAATATAAAAAAAATTTAGCTTCCTAGCTCTTTAGGGGCCTTTAGAATTGCGATTTATATGAAGTCGTTAAAAACTTGGGTAATTTTGGGACATTTTTCGAAAAATGTCCGATATGCCCGCATATATATCGGGTACTATTTATGCTAGCTACATAAGTTATACCTTGTTAGAAAGCTACAATCTCATGCCATCCAAATATAAAAAAATTTAGCTTCCTAGCTCTTTAGGGGCCTTTATAATTGCGATTTATATGAAGTCGTTAAAAACTGGGGTAATTTTGGGACATTTTTCGAAAAATGTCCGATATGCCCGCATATATATCGGGTACTATTTATGCTAGCTACATAAGTTATACCTTGTTAGAAAGCTACAATCTCATGCCATCCAAATATAAAAAAATTTAGCTTCCTAGCTCTTTAGGGGCCTTTATAATTGCGATTTATATGAAGTCGTTAAAAACTGGGGTAATTTTGGGACATTTTTCGAAAAATGTCCGATATGCCCGCATATATATCGGGTACTATTTATGCTAGCTACATAAGTTATACCTTGTTAGAAAGCTACAATCTCATGCCATCCAAATATAAAAAAATTTAGCTTCCTAGCTCTTTAGGGGCCTTTAGAATTGCGATTTATATGAAGTCGTTAAAAACTTGGGTAATTTTGGGACATTTTTCGAAAAATGTCCGATATGCCCGCATATATATCGGGTACTATTTATGCTAGCTACATAAGTTATACCTTGTTAGAAAGCTACAATCTCATGCCATCCAAATATAAAAAAATTTAGCTTCCTAGCTCTTTAGGGGCCTTTATAATTGCGATTTATATGAAGTCGTTAAAAACTGGGGTAATTTTGGGACATTTTTTGAAAAATGTCCGATATACCCGCATATATATCGGGTACTATTTATGCTAGCTACATAAGTTATACCTTGTTAGAAAGCTACAATCTCATGCCATCCAAATATAAAAAAATTTAGCTTCCTAGCTCTTTAGGGCCTTTTAAAATTGCGATTTATATGAAGTCGTTAAAAACTTGGGTAATTTTGGGACATTTTTTGAAAAATGTCCGATATACCCGCATATATATCGGGTACTATTTATGCTAGCTACATAAGTTATACCTTGTTAGAAAGCTACAATCTCATGTCATCCAAATATAAAAAAATTTAGCTTCCTAGCTCTTTAGGGCCTTTTAAAATTGCGATTTATATGAAGTCGTTAAAAACTGGGGTAATTTTGGGACATTTTTCGAAAAATGTCCGATATGCCCGCATATATATCGGGTACTATTTATGCTAGCTACATAAGTTATACCTTGTTAGAAAGCTACAATCTCATGCCATCCAAATATAAAAAAATTTAGCTTCCTAGCTCTTTAGGGCCTTTTAAAATTGCGATTTATATGAAGTCGTTAAAAACTGGGGTAATTTTGGGACATTTTTTGAAAAATGTCCGATATACCCGCATATATATCGGGTACTATTTATGCTAGCTACATAAGTTATACCTTGTTAGAAAGCTACAATCTCATGTCATCCAAATATAAAAAAATTTAGCTTCCTAGCTCTTTAGGGCCTTTTAAAATTGCGATTTATATGAAGTCGTTAAAAACTGGGGTAATTTTGGGACATTTTTTGAAAAATGTCCGATATACCCGCATATATATCGGGTACTATTTATGCTAGCTACATAAGTTATACCTTGTTAGAAAGCTACAATCTCATGCCATCCAAATATAAAAAAATGTAGCTTCCTAGCTCTTTAGGGGCCTTTATAATTGCGATTTATATGAAGTCGTTAAAAACTGGGGTAATTTTGGGACATTTTTTGAAAAATGTCCGATATACCCGCATATATATCGGGTACTATTTATGCTAGCTACATAAGTTATACCTTGTTAGAAAGCTACAATCTCATGCCATCCAAATATAAAAAAATTTAGCTTCCTAGCTCTTTAGGGCCTTTTAAAATTGCGATTTATATGAAGTCGTTAAAAACTGGGGTAATTTTGGGACATTTTTTGAAAAATGTCCGATATACCCGCATATATATCGGGTACTATTTATTCTAGCTACATAAGTTATACCTTGTTAGAAAGCTACAATCTCATGTCATCGAAATATAAAAAAATTTAGCTTCCTAGCTCTTTAGGGCCTTTTAAAATTGCGATTTATATGAAGTCGTTAAAAACTGGGGTAATTTTGGGACATTTTTTGAAAAATGTCCGATATACCCGCATATATATCGGGTACTATTTATGCTAGCTACATAAGTTATACCTTGTTAGAAAGCTACAATCTCATGCCATCCAAATATAAAAAAATGTAGCTTCCTAGCTCTTTAGGGGCCTTTATAATTGCGATTTATATGAAGTCGTTAAAAACTGGGGTAATTTTGGGACATTTTTTGAAAAATGTCCGATATACCCGCATATATATCGGGTACTATTTATGCTAGCTACATAAGTTATACCTTGTTAGAAAGCTACGATCTCATGCCATCCAAATATAAAAAAATTTAGCTTCCTAGCTCTTTAGGGCCTTTTAAAATTGCGATTTATATGAAGTCGTTAAAAACTGGGGTAATTTTGGGACATTTTTTGAAAAATGTCCGATATACCCGCATATATATCGGGTACTATTTATGCTAGCTACATAAGTTATACCTTGTTAGAAAGCTACAATCTCATGTCATCCAAATATAAAAAAATTTAGCTTCCTAGCTCTTTAGGGCCTTTTAAAATTGCGATTTATATGAAGTCGTTAAAAACTGGGGTAATTTTGAGACATTTTTTGAAAAATGTCCGATATACCCGCATATATATCGGGTACTATTTATGCTAGCTACATAAGTTATACCTTGTTAGAAAGCTACAATCTCATGTCATCCAAATATAAAAAAATTTAGCTTCCTAGCTCTTTAGGGCCTTTTAAAATTGCGATTTATATGAAGTCGTTAAAAACTGGGGTAATTTTGGGACATTTTTTGAAAAATGTCCGATATACCCGCATATATATCGGGTACTATTTATGCTAGCTACATAAGTTATACCTTGTTAGAAAGCTACAATCTCATGTCATCCAAATATAAAAAAATTTAGCTTCCTAGCTCTTTAGGGCCTTTTAAAATTGCGATTTATATGAAGTCGTTAAAAACTGGGGTAATTTTGAGACATTTTTTGAAAAATGTCCGATATACCCGCATATATATCGGGTACTATTTATGCTAGCTACATAAGTTATACCTTGTTAGAAAGCTACAATCTCATGTCATCCAAATATAAAAAAATTTAGCTTCCTAGCTCTTTAGGGCCTTTTAAAAATGCGATTTATATGAAGTCGTTAAAAACTGGGGTAATTTTGGGACATTTTTTGAAAAATGTCCGATATACCCGCATATATATCGGGTACTATTTATGCTAGCTACATAAGTTATACCTTGTTAGAAAGCTACAATCTCATGTCATCCAAATATAAAAAAAATTTAGCTTCCTAGCTCTTTAGGGGCCTTTAGAATTGCGATTTATATGAAGTCGTTAAAAACTTGGGTAATTTTGGGACATTTTTCGAAAAATGTCCGATATGCCCGCATATATATCGGGTACTATTTATGCTAGCTACATAAGTTATACCTTGTTAGAAAGCTACAATCTCATGCCATCCAAATATAAAAAAACTTAGCTTCCTAGCTCTTTAGGGCCTTTTAAAATTGCGATTTATATGAAGTCGTTAAAAACTGGGGTAATTTTGGGACATTTTTTGAAAAATGTCCGATATACCCGCATATATATCGGGTACTATTTATGCTAGCTACATAAGTTATACCTTGTTAGAAAGCTACAATCTCATGCCATCCAAATATAAAAAAATGTAGCTTCCTAGCTCTTTAGGGGCCTTTATAATTGCGATTTATATGAAGTCGTTAAAAACTGGGGTAATTTTGGGACATTTTTTGAAAAATGTCCGATATACCCGCATATATATCGGGTACTATTTATGCTAGCTACATAAGTTATACCTTGTTAGAAAGCTACAATCTCATGCCATCCAAATATAAAAAAATGTAGCTTCCTAGCTCTTTAGGGGCCTTTATAATTCCGATTTATATGAAGTCGTTAAAAACTGGGGTAATTTTGGGACATTTTTTGAAAAATGTCCGATATACCCGCATATATATCGGGTACTATTTATGCTAGCTACATAAGTTATACCTTGTTAGAAAGCTACAATCTCATGCCATCCAAATATAAAAAAATTTAGCTTCCTAGCTCTTTAGGGCCTTTTAAAATTGCGATTTATATGAAGTCGTTAAAAACTGGGGTAATTTTGGGACATTTTTTGAAAAATGTCCGATATACCCGCATATATATCGGGTACTATTTACTCTAGCTACATAAGTTATACCTTGTTAGAAAGCTACAATCTCATGCCATCCAAATATAAAAAAATTTAGCTTCCTAGCTCTTTAGGGCCTTTTAAAATTGCGATTTATATGAAGTCGTTAAAAACTGGGGTAATTTTGGGACATTTTTTGAAAAATGTCCGATATACCCGCATATATATCGGGTACTATTTATGCTAGCTACATAAGTTATACCTTGTTAGAAAGCTACAATCTCATGCCATCCAAATATAAAAAAATGTAGCTTCCTAGCTCTTTAGGGGCCTTTATAATTGCGATTTATATGAAGTCGTTAAAAACTGGGGTAATTTTGGGACATTTTTTGAAAAATGTCCGATATACCCGCATATATATCGGGTACTATTTATGCTAGCTACATAAGTTATACCTTGTTAGAAAGCTACGATCTCATGCCATCCAAATATAAAAAAATTTAGCTTCCTAGCTCTTTAGGGCCTTTTAAAATTGCGATTTATATGAAGTCGTTAAAAACTGGGGTAATTTTGGGACATTTTTTGAAAAATGTCCGATATACCCGCATATATATCGGGTACTATTTATGCTAGCTACATAAGTTATACCTTGTTAGAAAGCTACAATCTCATGTCATCCAAATATAAAAAAATTTAGCTTCCTAGCTCTTTTGGGCCTTTTAAAATTGCGATTTATATGAAGTCGTTAAAAACTGGGGTAATTTTGAGACATTTTTTGAAAAATGTCCGATATACCCGCATATATATCGGGTACTATTTATGCTAGCTACATAAGTTATACCTTGTTAGAAAGCTACAATCTCATGCCATCCAAATATAAAAAAATTTAGCTTCCTAGCTCTTTAGGGCCTTTTAAAATTGCGATTTATATGAAGTCGTTAAAAACTGGGGTAATTTTGGGACATTTTTTGAAAAATGTCCGATATACCCGCATATATATCGGGTACTATTTATGCTAGCTACATAAGTTATACCTTATTAGAAAGCTACAGTCTCATGTCATCCAAATATAAAAAAAATTTAGCTTCCTAGCTCTTTAGGGGCCTTTAGAATTGCGATTTATATGAAGTCGTTAAAAACTTGGGTAATTTTGGGACATTTTTCGAAAAATGTCCGATATGCCCGCATATATATCGGGTACTATTTATGCTAGCTACATAAGTTATACCTTGTTAGAAAGCTACAATCTCATGCCATCCAAATATAAAAAAATTTAGCTTCCTAGCTCTTTAGGGGCCTTTATAATTGCGATTTATATGAAGTCGTTAAAAACTGGGGTAATTTTGGGACATTTTTCGAAAAATGTCCGATATGCCCGCATATATATCGGGTACTATTTATTCTAGCTACATAAGTTATACCTTGTTAGAAAGCTACAATCTCATGTCATCCAAATATAAAAAAATTTAGCTTCCTAGCTCTTTAGGGCCTTTTAAAATTGCGATTTATATGAAGTCGTTAAAAACTGGGGTAATTTTGGGACATTTTTTGAAAAATGTCCGATATACCCGCATATATATCGGGTACTATTTATGCTAGCTACATAAGTTATACCTTGTTAGAAAGCTACAATCTCATGCCATCCAAATATAAAAAAATGTAGCTTCCTAGCTCTTTAGGGGCCTTTATAATTGCGATTTATATGAAGTCGTTAAAAACTGGGGTAATTTTGGGACATTTTTTGAAAAATGTCCGATATACCCGCATATATATCGGGTACTATTTATGCTAGCTACATAAGTTATACCTTGTTAGAAAGCTACGATCTCATGCCATCCAAATATAAAAAAATTTAGCTTCCTAGCTCTTTAGGGCCTTTTAAAATTGCGATTTATATGAAGTCGTTAAAAACTGGGGTAATTTTGGGACATTTTTTGAAAAATGTCCGATATACCCGCATATATATCGGGTACTATTTATGCTAGCTACATAAGTTATACCTTGTTAGAAAGCTACAATCTCATGTCATCCAAATATAAAAAAATTTAGCTTCCTAGCTCTTTAGGGCCTTTTAAAATTGCGATTTATATGAAGTCGTTAAAAACTGGGGTAATTTTGAGACATTTTTTGAAAAATGTCCGATATACCCGCATATATATCGGGTACTATTTATGCTAGCTACATAAGTTATACCTTGTTAGAAAGCTACAATCTCATGCCATCCAAATATAAAAAAATTTAGCTTCCTAGCTCTTTAGGGCCTTTTAAAATTGCGATTTATATGAAGTCGTTAAAAACTGGGGTAATTTTGGGACATTTTTTGAAAAATGTCCGATATACCCGCATATATATCGGGTACTATTTATGCTAGCTACATAAGTTATACCTTATTAGAAAGCTACAGTCTCATGTCATCCAAATATAAAAAAAATTTAGCTTCCTAGCTCTTTAGGGGCCTTTAGAATTGCGATTTATATGAAGTCGTTAAAAACTTGGGTAATTTTGGGACATTTTTCGAAAAATGTCCGATATGCCCGCATATATATCGGGTACTATTTATGCTAGCTACATAAGTTATACCTTGTTAGAAAGCTACAATCTCATGCCATCCAAATATAAAAAAATTTAGCTTCCTAGCTCTTTAGGGGCCTTTATAATTGCGATTTATATGAAGTCGTTAAAAACTGGGGTAATTTTGGGACATTTTTCGAAAAATGTCCGATATGCCCGCATATATATCGGGTACTATTTATGGTAGCTACATAAGTTATACCTTGTTAGAAAGCTACAATCTCATGCCATCCAAATATAAAAAAATTTAGCTTCCTAGCTCTTTAGGGGCCTTTAGAATTGCGATTTATATGAAGTCGTTAAAAACTTGGGTAATTTTGGGACATTTTTCGAAAAATGTCCGATATGCCCGCATATATATCGGGTACTATTTATGCTAGCTACATAAGTTATACCTTGTTAGAAAGCTACAATCTCATGCCATCCAAATATAAAAAAATTTAGCTTCCTAGCTCTTTAGGGGCCTTTATAATTGCGATTTATATGAAGTCGTTAAAAACTGGGGTAATTTTGGGACATTTTTTGAAAAATGTCCGATATACCCGCATATATATCGGGTACTATTTATGCTAGCTACATAAGTTATACCTTGTTAGAAAGCTACAATCTCATGCCATCCAAATATAAAAAAATTAGCTTCCTAGCTCTTTAGGGGCCTTTATAATTGCGATTTATATGAAGTCGTTAAAAACTGGGGTAATTTTGGGACATTTTTCGAAAAATGTCCGATATGCCCGCATATATATCGGGTACTATTTATGGTAGCTACATAAGTTATACCTTGTTAGAAAGCTACAATCTCATGCCATCCAAATATAAAAAAATTTAGCTTCCTAGCTCTTTAGGGGCCTTTAGAATTGCGATTTATATGAAGTCGTTAAAAACTTGGGTAATTTTGGGACATTTTTCGAAAAATGTCCGATATGCCCGCATATATATCGGGTACTATTTATGCTAGCTACATAAGTTATACCTTGTTAGAAAGCTACAATCTCATGCCATCCAAATATAAAAAAATTTAGCTTCCTAGCTCTTTAGGGGCCTTTATAATTGCGATTTATATGAAGTCGTTAAAAACTGGGGTAATTTTGGGACATTTTTTGAAAAATGTCCGATATACCCGCATATATATCGGGTACTATTTATGCTAGCTACATAAGTTATACCTTGTTAGAAAGCTACAATCTCATGCCATCCAAATATAAAAAAATTTAGCTTCCTAGCTCTTTAGGGCCTTTTAAAATTGCGATTTATATGAAGTCGTTAAAAACTGGGGTAATTTTGGGACATTTTTTGAAAAATGTCCGATATACCCGCATATATATCGGGTACTATTTATGCTAGCTACATAAGTTATACCTTGTTAGAAAGCTACAATCTCATGTCATCCAAATATAAAAAAATTTAGCTTCCTAGCTCTTTAGGGCCTTTTAAAATTGCGATTTATATGAAGTCGTTAAAAACTGGGGTAATTTTGGGACATTTTTTGAAAAATGTCCGATATACCCGCATATATATTGGGTACTATTTATGCTAGCTACATAAGTTATACCTTGTTAGAAAGCTACAATCTCATGCCATCCAAATATAAAAAAATTTAGCATCCTAGCTCTTTAGGGGCCTTTATAATTGCGATTTATATGAAGTCGTTAAAAACTGGGGTAATTTTGGGACATTTTTTGAAAAATGTCCGATATACCCGCATATATATCGGGTACTATTTATGCTAGCTACATAAGTTATACCTTGTTAGAAAGCTACAATCTCATGCCATCCAAATATAAAAAAATTAGCTTCCTAGCTCTTTAGGGGCCTTTAGAATTGCGATTTATATGAAGTCGTTAAAAACTTGGGTAATTTTGGGACATTTTTGGAAAAATGTCCGATATGCCCGCATATATATCGGGTACTATTTATGCTAGCTACATAAGTTATACCTTGTTAGAAAGCTACAATATCATGCCATCCAAATATAAAAAAATTTTGCTTCCTAGCTCTTTAGGGGCCTTTATAATTGCGATTTATATGAAGTCGTTAAAAACTGGGGTAATTTTGGGACATTTTTTGAAAAATGTCCGATATACCCGCATATATATCGGGTACTATTTATGCTAGCTACATAAGTTATACCTTGTTAGAAAGCTACAATCTCATGCCATCCAAATATAAAAAAATTTAGCTTCCTAGCTCTTTAGGGCCTTTTAAAATTGCGATTTATATGAAGTCGTTAAAAACTGGGGTAATTTTGGGACATTTTTTGAAAAATGTCCGATATACCCGCATATATATCGGGTACTATTTATTCTAGCTACATAAGTTATACCTTGTTAGATTGCGATTTATATGAAGTCGTTAAAAACTGGGGTAATTTTGGGACATTTTTTGAAAAATGTCCGATATACCCGCATATATATCGGGTACTATTTATGCTAGCTACATAAGTTATACCTTGTTAGAAAGCTACAATCTCATGCCATCCAAATATAAAAAAATTTAGCTTCCTAGCTCTTTAGGACCTTTTAAAATTGCGATTTATATGAAGTCGTTAAAAACTGGGGTAATTTTGGGACATTTTTTGAAAAATGTCCGATATACCCGCATATATATCGGGTACTATTTATGCTAGCTACATAAGTTATACCTTGTTAGAAAGCTACAATCTCATGTCATCCAAATATAAAAAAATTTAGCTTCCTAGCTCTTTAGGGCCTTTTAAAATTGCGATTTATATGAAGTCGTTAAAAACTGGGGTAATTTTGAGACATTTTTTGAAAAATGTCCGATATACCCGCATATATATCGGGTACTATTTATGCTAGCTACATAAGTTATACCTTGTTAGAAAGATACAATCTCATGTCATCCAAATATAAAAAAATTTAGCTTCCTAGCTCTTTAGGGCCTTTTAAAATTGCGATTTATATGAAGTCGTTAAAAACTGGGGTAATTTTGGGACATTTTTTGAAAAATGTCCGATATACCCGCATATATATCGGGTACTATTTATGCTAGCTACATAAGTTATACCTTGTTAGAAAGCTACAATCTCATGTCATCCAAATATAAAAAAAATTTAGCTTCCTAGCTCTTTAGGGGCCTTTAGAATTGCGATTTATATGAAGTCGTTAAAAACTTGGGTAATTTTGGGACATTTTTCGAAAAATGTCCGATATGCCCGCATATATATCGGGTACTATTTATGCTAGCTACATAAGTTATACCTTGTTAGAAAGCTACAATCTCATGCCATCCAAATATAAAAAAATTTAGCTTCCTAGCTCTTTAGGGGCCTTTATAATTGCGATTTATATGAAGTCGTTAAAAACTGTGGTAATTTTGGGACATTTTTCGAAAAATGTCCGATATGCCCGCATATATATCGGGTACTATTTATGCTAGCTACATAAGTTATACCTTGTTAGAAAGCTACAATCTCATGCCATCCAAATATAAAAAAATTTAGCTTCCTAGCTCTTTAGGGGCCTTTATAATTGCGATTTATATGAAGTCGTTAAAAACTGGGGTAATTTTGGGACATTTTTCGAAAAATGTCCGATATGCCCGCATATATATCGGGTACTATTTATGCTAGCTACATAAGTTATACCTTGTTAGAAAGCTACAATCTCATGCCATCCAAATATAAAAAAATTTAGCTTCCTAGCTCTTTAGGGGCCTTTAGAATTGCGATTTATATGAAGTCGTTAAAAACTTGGGTAATTTTGGGACATTTTTCGAAAAATGTCCGATATGCCCGCATATATATCGGGTACTATTTATGCTAGCTACATAAGTTATACCTTGTTAGAAAGCTACAATCTCATGCCATCCAAATATAAAAAAATTTAGCTTCCTAGCTCTTTAGGGGCCTTTATAATTGCGATTTATATGAAGTCGTTAAAAACTGGGGTAATTTTGGGACATTTTTTGAAAAATGTCCGATATACCCGCATATATATCGGGTACTATTTATGCTAGCTACATAAGTTATACCTTGTTAGAAAGCTACAATCTCATGCCATCCAAATATAAAAAAATTTAGCTTCCTAGCTCTTTAGGGCCTTTTAAAATTGCGATTTATATGAAGTCGTTAAAAACTGGGGTAATTTTGGGACATTTTTTGAAAAATGTCCGATATACCCGCATATATATCGGGTACTATTTATGCTAGCTACATAAGTTATACCTTGTTAGAAAGCTACAATCTCATGCCATCCAAATATAAAAAAATTTACCTTCCTAGCTCTTTAGGGGCCTTTATAATTGCGATTTATATGAAGTCGTTAAAAACTGGGGTAATTTTGGGACATTTTTTGAAAAATGTCCGATATACCCGCATATATATCGGGTATATGCTAGCTACATAAGTTATACCTTGTTAGAAAGCTACAATCTCATGCCATCCAAATATAAAAAAAATTTAGCTTCCTAGCTGTTTAGGGGCCTTTAGAATTGCGATTTATATGAAGTCGTTAAAAACTTGGGTAATTTTGGGACATTTTTCGAAAAATGTCCGATATGCCCGCATATATATCGGGTACTATTTATGCTAGCTACATAAGTTATACCTTGTTAGAAAGCTACAATCTCATGCCATCCAAATATAAAAAAATTTAGCTTCCTAGCTCTTTAGGGGCCTTTATAATTGCGATTTATATGAAGTCGTTAAAAACTGGGGTAATTTTGGGACATTTTTTGAAAAATGTCCGATATACCCGCATATATATCGGGTACTATTTATGCTAGCTACATAAGTTATACCTTGTTAGAAAGCTACAATCTCATGCCATCCAAATATAAAAAAATTTAGCTTCCTAGCTCTTTAGGGCCTTTTAAAATTGCGATTTATATGAAGTCGTTAAAAACTGGGGTAATTTTGGGACATTTTTTGAAAAATGTCCGATATACCCGCATATATATCGGGTACTATTTATGCTAGCTACATAAGTTATACCTTGTTAGAAAGCTACAATCTCATGTCATCCAAATATAAAAAAATTTAGCTTCCTAGCTCTTTAGGGCCTTTTAAAATTGCGATTTATATGAAGTCGTTAAAAACTGGGGTAATTTTGGGACATTTTTTGAAAAATGTCCGATATACCCGCATATATATCGGGTACTATTTATGCTAGCTACATAAGTTATACCTTGTTAGAAAGCAAGGTATATGAAGTCGTTAAAAACTTGGGTAATTTTGGGACATTTTTCGAAAAATGTCCGATATGCCCGCATATATATCGGGTACTATTTATGCTAGCTACATAAGTTATACCTTGTTAGAAAGCTACAATCTCATGCCATCCAAATATAAAAAAATTTAGCTTCCTAGCTCTTTAGGGGCCTTTATAATTGCGATTTATATGAAGTCGTTAAAAACTGTGGTAATTTTGGGACATTTTTTGAAAAATGTCCGATATACCCGCATATATATCGGGTACTATTTATGCTAGCTACATAAGTTATACCTTGTTAGAAAGCTACAATCTCATGCCATCCAAATATAAAAAAATTTAGCTTCCTAGCTCTTTAGGGCCTTTTAAAATTGCGATTTATATGAAGTCGTTAAAAACTGGGGTAATTTTGGGACATTTTTTGAAAAATGTCCGATATACCCGCATATATATCGGGTACTATTTATTCTAGCTACATAAGTTATACCTTGTTAGATTGCGATTTATATGAAGTCGTTAAAAACTGGGGTAATTTTGGGACATTTTTTGAAAAATGTCCGATATACCCGCATATATATCGGGTACTATTTATGCTAGCTACATAAGTTATACCTTGTTAGAAAGCTACAATCTCATGCCATCCAAATATAAAAAAATTTAGCTTCCTAGCTCTTTAGGGCCTTTTAAAATTGCGATTTATATGAAGTCGTTAAAAACTGGGGTAATTTTGGGACATTTTTTGAAAAATGTCCGATATACCCGCATATATATCGGGTACTATTTATGCTAGCTACATAAGTTATACCTTGTTAGAAAGCTACAATCTCATGCCATCCAAATATAAAAAAATTTAGCTTCCTAGCTCTTTAGGGCCTTTTAAAATTGCGATTTATATGAAGTCGTTAAAAACTGGGGTAATTTTGGGACATTTTTTGAAAAATGTCCGATATACCCGCATATATATCGGGTACTATTTATTCTAGCTACATAAGTTATACCTTGTTAGATTGCGATTTATATGAAGTCGTTAAAACTGGGGTAATTTTTGGGACATTTTTTGAAAAATGTCCGATATACCCGCATATATATCGGGTACTATTTATGCTAGCTACATAAGTTATACCTTGTTAGAAAGCTACAATCTCATGCCATCCAAATATAAAAAAATTTAGCTTCCTAGCTCTTTAGGGCCTTTTAAAATTGTGATTTATATGAAGTCGTTAAAAACTGGGGTAATTTTGGGACATTTTTTGAAAAATGTCCGATATACCCGCATATATATCGGGTACTATTTATGCTAGCTACATAAGTTATACCTTGTTAGAAAGCTACAATCTCATGTCATCCAAATATAAAAAAATTTAGCTTCCTAGCTCTTTAGGGCCTTTTAAAATTGCGATTTATATGAAGTCGTTAAAAACTGGGGTAATTTTGAGACATTTTTTGAAAAATGTCCGATATACCCGCATATATATCGGGTACTATTTATGCTAGCTACATAAGTTATACCTTGTTAGAAAGCTACAATCTCATGTCATCCAAATATAAAAAAATTTAGCTTCCTAGCTCTTTAGGGCCTTTTAAAATTGCGATTTATATGAAGTCGTTAAAAACTGGGGTAATTTTGGGACATTTTTTGAAAAATGTCCGATATACCCGCATATATATCGGGTACTATTTATGCTAGCTACATAAGTTATACCTTGTTAGAAAGCTACAATCTCATGTCATCCAAATATAAAAAAAATTTAGCTTCCTAGCTCTTTAGGGGCCTTTAGAATTGCGATTTATATGAAGTCGTTAAAAACTTGGGTAATTTTGGGACATTTTTCGAAAAATGTCCGATATACCCGCATATATATCGGGTACTATTTATGCTAGCTACATAAGTTATACCTTGTTAGAAAGCTACAATCTCATGCCATCCAAATATAAAAAAATTTAGCTTCCTAGCTCTTTAGGGGCCTTTATAATTGCGATTTATATGAAGTCGTTAAAAACTGGGGTAATTTTGGGACATTTTTTGAAAAATGTCCGATATACCCGCATATATATCGGGTACTATTTATGCTAGCTACATAAGTTATACCTTGTTAGAAAGCTACAATCTCATGTCATCCAAATATAAAAAAATTTAGCTTCCTAGCTCTTTAGGGCCTTTTAAAATTGCGATTTATATGAAGTCGTTAAAAACTGGGGTAATTTTGGGACATTTTTTGAAAAATGTCCGATATACCCGCATATATATCGGGTACTATTTATGCTAGCTACATAAGTTATACCTTGTTAGAAAGCTACAATCTCATGTCATCCAAATATAAAAAAAATTTAGCTTCCTAGCTCTTTAGGGGCCTTTAGAATTGCGATTTATATGAAGTCGTTAAAAACTTGGGTAATTTTGGGACATTTTTCGAAAAATGTCCGATATACCCGCATATATATCGGGTACTATTTATGCTAGCTACATAAGTTATACCTTGTTAGAAAGCTACAATCTCATGCCATCCAAATATAAAAAAATTTAGCTTCCTAGCTCTTTAGGGGCCTTTATAATTGCGATTTATATGAAGTCGTTAAAAACTGGGGTAATTTTGGGACATTTTTTGAAAAATGTCCGATATACCCGCATATATATCGGGTACTATTTATGCTAGCTACATAAGTTATACCTTGTTAGAAAGCTACAATCTCATGTCATCCAAATATAAAAAAATTTAGCTTCCTAGCTCTTTAGGGCCTTTTAAAATTGCGATTTATATGAAGTCGTTAAAAACTGGGGTAATTTTGGGACATTTTTTGAAAAATGTCCGATATACCCGCATATATATCGGGTACTATTTATGCTAGCTACATAAGTTATACCTTGTTAGAAAGCTACAATCTCATGTCATCCAAATATAAAAAAATTTAGCTTCCTAGCTCTTTAGGGCCTTTTATAATTGCGATTTATATGAAGTCGTTAAAAACTGGGGTAATTTTGGGACATTTTTTGAAAAATGTCCGATATACCCGCATATATATCGGGTACTATTTATGCTAGCTACATAAGTTATACCTTGTTAGAAAGCTACAATCTCATGCCATCCAAATATAAAAAAATGTAGCTTCCTAGCTCTTTAGGGGCCTTTATAATTGCGATTTATATGAAGTCGTTAAAAACTGGGGTAATTTTGGGACATTTTTTGAAAAATGTCCGATATACCCGCATATATATCGGGTACTATTTATGCTAGCTACATAAGTTATACCTTGTTAGAAAGCTACAATCTCATGCCATCCAAATATAAAAAAATTTAGCTTCCTAGCTCTTTAGGGGCCTTTAGAATTGCGATTTATATGAAGTCGTTAAAAACTTGGGTAATTTTGGGACATTTTTCGAAAAATGTCCGATATGCCCGCATATATATCGGGTACTATTTATGCTAGCTACATAAGTTATACCTTGTTAGAAAGCTACAATCTCATGCCATCCAAATATAAAAAAATTTAGCTTCCTAGCTCTTTAGGGGCCTTTATAATTGCGATTTATATGAAGTCGTTAAAAACTGGGGTAATTTTGGGACATTTTTTGAAAAATGTCCGATATACCCGCATATATATCGGGTACTATTTATGCTAGCTACATAAGTTATACCTTGTTAGAAAGCTACAATCTCATGCCATCCAAATATAAAAAAATTTAGCTTCCTAGCTCTTTAGGGCCTTTTAAAATTGCGATTTATATGAAGTCGTTAAAAACTGGGGTAATTTTGGGACATTTTTTGAAAAATGTCCGATATACCCGCATATATATCGGGTACTATTTATTCTAGCTACATAAGTTATACCTTGTTAGAAAGCTACAATCTCATGTCATCCAAATATAAAAAAATTTAGCTTCCTAGCTCTTTAGGGCCTTTTAAAATTGCGATTTATATGAAGTCGTTAAAAACTGGGGTAATTTTGGGACATTTTTTGAAAAATGTCCGATATACCCGCATATATATCGGGTACTATTTATGCTAGCTACATAAGTTATACCTTGTTAGAAAGCTACAATCTCATGTCATCCAAATATAAAAAAAATTTAGCTTCCTAGCTCTTTAGGGGCCTTTAGAATTGCGATTTATATGAAGTCGTTAAAAACTTGGGTAATTTTGGGACATTTTTCGAAAAATGTCCGATATGCCCGCATATATATCGGGTACTATTTATGCTAGCTACATAAGTTATACCTTGTTAGAAAGCTACAATCTCATGCCATCCAAATATAAAAAAATTTAGCTTCCTAGCTCTTTAGGGGCCTTTATAATTGCGATTTATATGAAGTCGTTAAAAACTGGGGTAATTTTGGGACATTTTTTGAAAAATGTCCGATATACCCGCATATATATCGGGTACTATTTATGCTAGCTACATAAGTTATACCTTGTTAGAAAGCTACAATCTCATGTCATCCAAATATAGAAAAATTTAGCTTCCTAGCTCTTTAGGGCCTTTTAAAATTGCGATTTATATGAAGTCGTTAAAAACTGGGGTAATTTTGGGACATTTTTTGAAAAATGTCCGATATACCCGCATATATATCGGGTACTATTTATGCTAGCTACATAAGTTATACCTTGTTAGAAAGCTACAATCTCATGTCATCCAAATATAAAAAAATTTAGCTTCCTAGCTCTTTAGGGCCTTTTAAAATTGCGATTTATATGAAGTCGTTAAAAACTGGGGTAATTTTGGGACATTTTTTGAAAAATGTCCGATATACCCGCATATATATCGGGTACTATTTATGCTAGCTACATAAGTTATACCTTGTTAGAAAGCTACAATCTCATGCCATCCAAATATAAAAAAATGTAGCTTCCTAGCTCTTTAGGGGCCTTTATAATTGCGATTTATATGAAGTCGTTAAAAACTTGGGTAATTTTGGGACATTTTTCGAAAAATGTCCGATATGCCCGCATATATATCGGGTACTATTTATGCTAGCTACATAAGTTATACCTTGTTAGAAAGCTACAATCTCATGCCATCCAAATATAAAAAAATTTAGCTTCCTAGCTCTTTAGGGGCCTTTATAATTGCGATTTATATGAAGTCGTTAAAAACTGGTGTAATTTTGGGACATTTTTTGAAAAATGTCCGATATACCCGCATATATATCGGGTACTATTTATGCTAGCTACATAAGTTATACCTTGTTAGAAAGCTACAATCTCATGCCATCCAAATATAAAAAAATTTAGCTTCCTAGCTCTTTAGGGCCTTTTAAAATTGCGATTTATATGAAGTCGTTAAAAACTGGGGTAATTTTGGGATATTTTTTGAAAAATGTCCGATATACCCGCATATATATCGGGTACTATTTATTCTAGCTACATAAGTTATACCTTGTTAGAAAGCTACAATCTCATGTCATCCAAATATAAAAAAATTTAGCTTCCTAGCTCTTTAGGGCCTTTTAAAATTGCGATTTATATGAAGTCGTTAAAAACTGGGGTAATTTTGGGACATTTTTTGAAAAATGTCCGATATACCCGCATATATATCGGGTACTATTTATGCTAGCTACATAAGTTATACCTTGTTAGAAAGCTACAATCTCATGCCATCCAAATATAAAAAAATGTAGCTTCCTAGCTCTTTAGGGGCCTTTATAATTGCGATTTATATGAAGTCGTTAAAAACTGGGGTAATTTTGGGACATTTTTTGAAAAATGTCCGATATACCCGCATATATATCGGGTACTATTTATGCTAGCTACATAAGTTATACCTTGTTAGAAAGCTACAATCTCATGCCATCCAAATATAAAAAAATTTAGCTTCCTAGCTCTTTAGGGGCCTTTATAATTGCGATTTATATGAAGTCGTTAAAAACTGGGGTAATTTTGGGACATTTTTTGAAAAATGTCCGATATACCCGCATATATATCGGGTACTATTTATGCTAGCTACATAAGTTATACCTTGTTAGAAAGCTACAATCTCATGCCATCCAAATATAAAAAAATTTAGCTTCCTAGCTCTTTAGGGCCTTTTAAAATTGCGATTTATATGAAGTCGTTAAAAACTGGGGTAATTTTGGGACATTTTTTGAAAAATGTCCGATATACCCGCATATATATCGGGTACTATTTATGCTAGCTACATAAGTTATACCTTGTTAGAAAGCTACAATCTCATGCCATCCAAATATAAAAAAATTTAGCTTCCTAGCTCTTTAGGGGCCTTTATAATTGCGATTTATATGAAGTCGTTAAAAACTGGGGTAATTTTGGGACATTTTTCGAAAAATGTCCGATATGCCCGCATATATATCGGGTACTATTTATGCTAGCTACATAAGTTATACCTTGTTAGAAAGCTACAATCTCATGCCATCCAAATATAAAAAAATTTCGCTTCCTAGCTCTTTAGGGGCCTTTAGAATTGCGATTTATATGAAGTCGTTAAAAACTTGGGTAATTTTGGGACATTTTTCGAAAAATGTCCGATATGCCCGCATATATATCGGGTACTATTTATGCTAGCTACATAAGTTATACCTTGTTAGAAAGCTACAATCTCATGCCATCCAAATATAAAAAAATTTAGCTTCCTAGCTCTTTAGGGGCCTTTATAATTGCGATTTATATGAAGTCGTTAAAAACTGGGGTAATTTTGGGACATTTTTTGAAAAATGTCCGATATACCCGCATATATATCGGGTACTATTTATGCTAGCTACATAAGTTATACCTTGTTAGAAAGCTACAATCTCATGTCATCCAAATATAGAAAAATTTAGCTTCCTAGCTCTTTAGGGCCTTTTAAAATTGCGATTTATATGAAGTCGTTAAAAACTGGGGTAATTTTGGGACATTTTTTGAAAAATGTCCGATATACCCGCATATATATCGGGTACTATTTATGCTAGCTACATAAGTTATACCTTGTTAGAAAGCTACAATCTCATGTCATCCAAATATAAAAAAATTTAGCTTCCTAGCTCTTTAGGGCCTTTTAAAATTGCGATTTATATGAAGTCGTTAAAAACTGGGGTAATTTTGGGACATTTTTTGAAAAATGTCCGATATACCCGCATATATATCGGGTACTATTTATGCTAGCTACATAAGTTATACCTTGTTAGAAAGCTACAATCTCATGCCATCCAAATATAAAAAAATGTAGCTTCCTAGCTCTTTAGGGGCCTTTATAATTGCGATTTATATGAAGTCGTTAAAAACTGGGGTAATTTTGGGACATTTTTTGAAAAATGTCCGATATACCCGCATATATATCGGGTACTATTTATGCTAGCTACATAAGTTATACCTTGTTAGAAAGCTACAATCTCATGCCATCCAAATATAAAAAAATTTAGCTTCCTAGCTCTTTAGGGCCTTTTAAAATTGCGATTTATATGAAGTCGTTAAAAACTGGGGTAATTTTGGGACATTTTTTGAAAAATGTCCGATATACCCGCATATATATCGGGTACTATTTATTCTAGCTACATAAGTTATACCTTGTTAGAAAGCTACAATCTCATGTCATCCAAATATAAAAAAATTTAGCTTCCTAGCTCTTTAGGGCCTTTTAAAATTGCGATTTATATGAAGTCGTTAAAAACTGGGGTAATTTTGGGACATTTTTTGAAAAATGTCCGATATACCCGCATATATATCGGGTACTATTTATGCTAGCTACATAAGTTATACCTTGTTAGAAAGCTACAATCTCATGCCATCCAAATATAAAAAAATGTAGCTTCCTAGCTCTTTAGGGGCCTTTATAATTGCGATTTATATGAAGTCGTTAAAAACTGGGGTAATTTTGGGACATTTTTTGAAAAATGTCCGATATACCCGCATATATATCGGGTACTATTTATGCTAGCTACATAAGTTATACCTTGTTAGAAAGCTACAATCTCATGCCATCCAAATATAAAAAAATTTAGCTTCCTAGCTCTTTAGGGGCCTTTATAATTGCGATTTATATGAAGTCGTTAAAAACTGGGGTAATTTTGGGACATTTTTTGAAAAATGTCCGATATACCCGCATATATATCGGGTACTATTTATGCTAGCTACATAAGTTATACCTTGTTAGAAAGCTACAATCTCATGCCATCCAAATATAAAAAAATTTAGCTTCCTAGCTCTTTAGGGCCTTTTAAAATTGCGATTTATATGAAGTCGTTAAAAACTGGGGTAATTTTGGGACATTTTTTGAAAAATGTCCGATATACCCGCATATATATCGGGTACTATTTATTCTAGCTACATAAGTTATACCTTGTTAGAAAGCTACAATCTCATGCCATCCAAATATAAAAAAATTTAGCTTCCTAGCTCTTTAGGGGCCTTTATAATTGCGATTTATATGAAGTCGTTAAAAACTGGGGTAATTTTGGGACATTTTTCGAAAAATGTCCGATATGCCCGCATATATATCGGGTACTATTTATGCTAGCTACATAAGTTATACCTTGTTAGAAAGCTACAATCTCATGCCATCCAAATATAAAAAAATTTAGCTTCCTAGCTCTTTAGGGGCCTTTAGAATTGCGATTTATATGAAGTCGTTAAAAACTTGGGTAATTTTGGGACATTTTTCGAAAAATGTCCGATATGCCCGCATATATATCGGGTACTATTTATGCTAGCTACATAAGTTATACCTTGTTAGAAAGCTACAATCTCATGCCATCCAAATATAAAAAAATTTAGCTTCCTAGCTCTTTAGGGGCCTTTATAATTGCGATTTAGTCGTTAAAAACTTGGGTAATTTTGGGACATTTTTCGAAAAATGTCCGATATGCCCGCATATATATCGGGTACTATTTATGCTAGCTACATAAGTTATACCTTGTTAGAAAGCTACAATCTCATGCCATCCAAATATAAAAAAATTTAGCTTCCTAGCTCTTTAGGGGCCTTTATAATTGCGATTTATATGAAGTCGTTAAAAACTGGGGTAATTTTGGGACATTTTTTGAAAAATGTCCGATATACCCGCATATATATC
Source organism: Calliphora vicina (assembly GCF_958450345.1). Lineage (NCBI taxonomy): Eukaryota > Metazoa > Arthropoda > Insecta > Diptera > Calliphoridae > Calliphora > Calliphora vicina. Next base: position 31,566 of record NW_027052663.1, read on the forward strand.
GGGTACTATTTATGCTAGCTACATAAGTTATACCTTGTTAGAAAGCTACAATCTCATGCCATCCAAATATAAAAAAATTTAGCTTCCTAGCTCTTTAGGGGCCTTTATAATTGCGATTTATATGAAGTCGTTAAAAACTGGGGTAATTTTGGGACATTTTTCGAAAAATGTCCGATATGCCCGCATATATATCGGGTACTATTTATGCTAGCTACATAAGTTATACCTTGTTAGAAAGCTACAATCTCATGCCATCCAAATATAAAAAAATTTAGCTTCCTAGCTCTTTAGGGGCCTTTAGAATTGCGATTTATATGAAGTCGTTAAAAACTTGGGTATAATTTATGCTAGCTACATAAGTTATACCTTGTTAGAAAGCTACAATCTCATGCCATCCAAATATAAAAAAATTTAGCTTCCTAGCTCTTTAGGGGCCTTTATAATTGCGATTTATATGAAGTCGTTAAAAACTGGGGTAATTTTGGGACATTTTTTGAAAAATGTCCGATATACCCGCATATATATCGGGTACTATTTATGCTAGCTACATAAGTTATACCTTGTTAGAAAGCTACAATCTCATGCCATCCAAATATAAAAAAATTTAGCTTCCTAGCTCTTTAGGGCCTTTTAAAATTGCGATTTATATGAAGTCGTTAAAAACTGGGGTAATTTTGGGACATTTATTGAAAAATGTCCGATATACCCGCATATATATCGGGTACTATTTATGCTAGCTACATAAGTTATACCTTGTTAGAAAGCTACAATCTCATGCCATCCAAATATAAAAAAATTTAGCTTCCTAGCTCTTTAGGGGCCTTTAGAATTGCGATTTATATGAAGTCGTTACAAACTTGGGTAATTTTGGGACATTTTTCGAAAAATGTCCGATATGCCCGCATATATATCGGGTACTATTTATGCTAGCTACATAAGTTATACCTTGTTAGAAAGCTACAATCTCATGCCATCCAAATATAAAAAAATTTAGCTTCCTAGCTCTTTAGGGGCCTTTATAATTGCGATTTATATGAAGTCGTTAAAAACTGGGGTAATTTTGGGACATTTTTTGAAAAATGTCCGATATACCCGCATATATATCGGGTACTATTTATGCTAGCTACATAAGTTATACCTTGTTAGAAAGCTACAATCTCATGCCATCCAAATATAAAAAAATTTAGCTTCCTAGCTCTTTAGGGCCTTTTAAAATTGCGATTTATATGAAGTCGTTAAAAACTGGGGTAATTTTGAGACATTTTTTGAAAAATGTCCGATATACCCGCATATATATCGGGTACTATTTATGCTAGCTACATAAGTTATACCTTGTTAGAAAGCTACAATCTCATGCCATCCAAATATAAAAAAATTTAGCTTCCTAGCTCTTTAGGGGCCTTTATAATTGCGATTTATATGAAGTCGTTAAAAACTGGGGTAATTTTGGGACATTTTTCGAAAAATGTCCGATATGCCCGCATATATATCGGGTACTATTTATGCTAGCTACATAAGTTATACCTTGTTAGAAAGCTACAATCTCATGCCATCCAAATATAAAAAAATTTAGCTTCCTAGCTCTTTAGGGGCCTTTAGAATTGCGATTTATATGAAGTCGTTAAAAACTTGGGTAATTTTGGGACATTTTTCGAAAAATGTCCGATATGCCCGCATATATATCGGGTACTATTTATGCTAGCTACATAAGTTATACCTTGTTAGAAAGCTACAATCTCATGCCATCCAAATATAAAAAAATTTAGCTTCCTAGCTCTTTAGGGGCCTTTATAATTGCGATTTATATGAAGTCGTTAAAAACTGGGGTAATTTTGGGACATTTTTTGAAAAATGTCCGATATACCCGCATATATATCGGGTACTATTTATGCTAGCTACATAAGTTATACCTTGTTAGAAAGCTACAATCTCATGACATCCAAATATAAAAAAATTTAGCTTCCTAGCTCTTTAGGGCCTTTTAAAATTGCGATTTATATGAAGTCGTTAAAAACTGGGGTAATTTTGAGACATTTTTTGAAAAATGTCCGATATACCCGCATATATATCGGGTACTATTTATGCTAGCTACATAAGTTATACCTTGTTAGAAAGCTACAATCTCATGCCATCCAAATATAAAAAAATTTAGCTTCCTAGCTCTTTAGGGGCCTTTATAATTGCGATTTATATGAAGTCGTTAAAAACTGGGGTAATTTTGGGACATTTTTCGAAAAATGTCCGATATGCCCGCATATATATCGGGTACTATTTATTCTAGCTACATAAGTTATACCTTGTTAGAAAGCTACAATCTCATGCCATCCAAATATAAAAAAATTTAGCTTCCTAGCTCTTTAGGGGCCTTTAGAATTGCGATTTATATGAAGTCGTTAAAAACTTGGGTAATTTTGGGACATTTTTCGAAAAATGTCCGATATGCCCGCATATATATCGGGTACTATTTATGCTAGCTACATAAGTTATACCTTGTTAGAAAGCTACAATCTCATGCCATCCAAATATAAAAAAATTTAGCTTCCTAGCTCTTTAGGGGCCTTTATAATTGCGATTTATATGAAGTCGTTAAAAACTGGGGTAATTTTGGGACATTTTTTGAAAAATGTCCGATATACCCGCATATATATCGGGTACTATTTATGCTAGCTACATAAGTTATACCTTGTTAGAAAGCTACAATCTCATGCCATCCAAATATAAAAAAATTTAGCTTCCTAGCTCTTTAGGGCCTTTTAAAATTGCGATTTATATGAAGTCGTTAAAAACTGGGGTAATTTTGGGACATTTTTTGAAAAATGTCCGATATACCCGCATATATATCGGGTACTATTTATGCTAGCTACATAAGTTATACCTTGTTAGAAAGCTACAATCTCATGCCATCCAAATATAAAAAAATTTAGCTTCCTAGCTCTTTAGGGGCCTTTAGAATTGCGATTTATATGAAGTCGTTAAAAACTTGGGTAATTTTGGGACATTTTTCGAAAAATGTCCGATATGCCCGCATATATATCGGGTACTATTTATGCTAGCTACATAAGTTATACCTTGTTAGAAAGCTACAATCTCATGCCATCCAAATATAAAAAAATTTAGCTTCCTAGATCTTTAGGGGCCTTTATAATTGCGATTTATATGAAGTCGTTAAAAACTGGGGTAATTTTGGGACATTTTTTGAAAAATGTCCGATATACCCGCATATATATCGGGTACTATTTATGCTAGCTACATAAGTTATACCTTGTTAGAAAGCTACAATCTCATGCCATCCAAATATAAAAAAATTTAGCTTCCTAGCTCTTTAGGGGCCTTTAGAATTGCGTTTTATATGAAGTCGTTAAAAACTTGGGTAATTTTGGGACATTTTTCGAAAAATGTCCGATATGCCCGCATATATATCGGGTACTATTTATGCTAGCTACATAAGTTATACCTTGTTAGAAAGCTACAATCTCATGCCATCCAAATATAAAAAAATTTAGCTTCCTAGCTCTTTAGGGGCCTTTATAATTGCGATTTATATGAAGTCGTTAAAAACTGGGGTAATTTTGGGACATTTTTTGAAAAATGTCCGATATACCCGCATATATATCGGGTACTATTTATGCTAGCTACATAAGTTATACCTTGTTAGAAAGCTACAATCTCATGCCATCCAAATATAAAAAAATTTAGCTTCCTAGCTCTTTAGGGCCTTTTAAAATTGCGATTTATATGAAGTCGTTAAAAACTGGGGTAATTTTGAGACATTTTTTGAAAAATGTCCGATATACCCGCATATATATCGGGTACTATTTATGCTAGCTACATAAGTTATACCTTGTTAGAAAGCTACAATCTCATGCCATCCAAATATAAAAAAATTTAGCTTCCTAGCTCTTTAGGGGCCTTTATAATTGCGATTTATATGAAGTCGTTAAAAACTGGGGTAATTTTGGGACATTTTTCGAAAAATGTCCGATATGCCCGCATATATATCGGGTACTATTTATGCTAGCTACATAAGTTATACCTTGTTAGAAAGCTACAATCTCATGCCATCCAAATATAAAAAAATTTAGCTTCCTAGCTCTTTAGGGGCCTTTAGAATTGCGATTTATATGAAGTCGTTAAAAACTTGGGTAATTTTGGGACATTTTTCGAAAAATGTCCGATATGCCCGCATATATATCGGGTACTATTTATGCTAGCTACATAAGTTATACCTTGTTAGAAAGCTACAATCTCATGCCATCCAAATATAAAAAAATTTAGCTTCCTAGCTCTTTAGGGGCCTTTATAATTGCGATTTATATGAAGTCGTTAAAAACTGGGGTAATTTTGGGACATTTTTTGAAAAATGTCCGATATACCCGCATATATATCGGGTACTATTTATGCTAGCTACATAAGTTATACCTTGTTAGAAAGCTACAATCTCATGACATCCAAATATAAAAAAATTTAGCTTCCTAGCTCTTTAGGGCCTTTTAAAATTGCGATTTATATGAAGTCGTTAAAAACTGGGGTAATTTTGAGACATTTTTTGAAAAATGTCCGATATACCCGCATATATATCGGGTACTATTTATGCTAGCTACATAAGTTATACCTTGTTAGAAAGCTACAATCTCATGCCATCCAAATATAAAAAAATTTAGCTTCCTAGCTCTTTAGGGGCCTTTATAATTGCGATTTATATGAAGTCGTTAAAAACTTGGGTAATTTTGGGACATTTTTCGAAAAATGTCCGATATGCCCGCATATATATCGGGTACTATTTATGCTAGCTACATAAGTTATACCTTGTTAGAAAGCTACAATCTCATGCCATCCAAATATAAAAAAATTTAGCTTCCTAGCTCTTTAGGGGCCTTTATAATTGCGATTTATATGAAGTCGTTAAAAACTGGGGTAATTTTGGGACATTTTTTGAAAAATGTCCGATATACCCGCATATATATCGGGTACTATTTATGCTAGCTACATAAGTTATACCTTGTTAGAAAGCTACAATCTCATGACATCCAAATATAAAAAAATTTAGCTTCCTAGCTCTTTAGGGCCTTTTAAAATTGCGATTTATATGAAGTCGTTAAAAACTGGGGTAATTTTGAGACATTTTTTGAAAAATGTCCGATATACCCGCATATATATCGGGTACTATTTATGCTAGCTACATAAGTTATACCTTGTTAGAAAGCTACAATCTCATGCCATCCAAATATAAAAAAATTTAGCTTCCTAGCTCTTTAGGGGCCTTTATAATTGCGATTTATATGAAGTCGTTAAAAACTGGGGTAATTTTGGGACATTTTTCGAAAAATGTCCGATATGCCCGCATATATATCGGGTACTATTTATGCTAGCTACATAAGTTATACCTTGTTAGAAAGCTACAATCTCATGCCATCCAAATATAAAAAAATTTAGCTTCCTAGCTCTTTAGGGGCCTTTAGAATTGCGATTTATATGAAGTCGTTAAAAACTTGGGTAATTTTGGGACATTTTTCGAAAAATGTCCGATATGCCCGCATATATATCGGGTACTATTTACGCTAGCTACATAAGTTATACCTTGTTAGAAAGCTACAATCTCATGCCATCCAAATATAAAAAAATTTAGCTTCCTAGCTCTTTAGGGGCCTTTATAATTGCGATTTATATGAAGTCGTTAAAAACTGGGGTAATTTTGGGACATTTTTTGAAAAATGTCCGATATACCCGCATATATATCGGGTACTATTTATGCTAGCTACATAAGTTATACCTTGTTAGAAAGCTACAATCTCATGCCATCCAAATATAAAAAAATTTAGCTTCCTAGCTCTTTAGGGCCTTTTAAAATTGCGATTTATATGAAGTCGTTAAAAACTGGGGTAATTTTGGGACATTTTTTGAAAAATGTCCGATATACCCGCATATATATCGGGTACTATTTATGCTAGCTACATAAGTTATACCTTGTTAGAAAGCTACAATCTCATGCCATCCAAATATAAAAAAATTTAGCTTCCTAGCTCTTTAGGGGCCTTTAGAATTGCGATTTATATGAAGTCGTTAAAAACTTGGGTAATTTTGGGACATTTTTCGAAAAATGTCCGATATGCCCGCATATATATCGGGTACTATTTATGGTAGCTACATAAGTTATACCTTGTTAGAAAGCTACAATCTCATGCCATCCAAATATAAAAAAATTTAGCTTCCTAGCTCTTTAGGGGCCTTTATAATTGCGATTTATATGAAGTCGTTAAAAACTGGGGTAATTTTGGGACATTTTTTGAAAAATGTCCGATATACCCGCATATATATCGGGTACTATTTATGCTAGCTACATAAGTTATACCTTGTTAGAAAGCTACAATCTCATGCCATCCAAATATAAAAAAATTTAGCTTCCTAGCTCTTTAGGGGCCTTTAGAATTGCGATTTATATGAAGTCGTTAAAAACTTGGGTAATTTTGGGACATTTTTCGAAAAATGTCCGATATGCCCGCATATATATCGGGTACTATTTATGCTAGCTACATAAGTTATACCTTGTTAGAAAGCTACAATCTCATGCCATCCAAATATAAAAAAATTTAGCTTCCTAGCTCTTTAGGGGCCTTTATAATTGCGATTTATATGAAGTCGTTAAAAACTGGGGTAATTTTGGGACATTTTTTGAAAAATGTCCGATATACCCGCATATATATCGGGTACTATTTATGCTAGCTACATAAGTTATACCTTGTTAGAAAGCTACAATCTCATGCCATCCAAATATAAAAAAATTTAGCTTCCTAGCTCTTTAGGGCCTTTTAAAATTGCGATTTATATGAAGTCGTTAAAAACTGGGGTAATTTTGAGACATTTTTTGAAAAATGTCCGATATACCCGCATATATATCGGGTACTATTTATGCTAGCTACATAAGTTATACCTTGTTAGAAAGCTACAATCTCATGCCATCCAAATATAAAAAAATTTAGCTTCCTAGCTCTTTAGGGGCCTTTATAATTGCGATTTATATGAAGTCGTTAAAAACTGGGGTAATTTTGGGACATTTTTCGAAAAATGTCCGATATGCCCGCATATATATCGGGTACTATTTATGCTAGCTACATAAGTTATACCTTGTTAGAAAGCTACAATCTCATGCCATCCAAATATAAAAAAAATTAGCTTCCTAGCTCTTTAGGGGCCTTTAGAATTGCGATTTATATGAAGTCGTTAAAAACTTGGGTAATTTTGGGACATTTTTCGAAAAATGTCCGATATGCCCGCATATATATCGGGTACTATTTATGCTAGCTACATAAGTTATACCTTGTTAGAAAGCTACAATCTCATGCCATCCAAATATAAAAAAATTTAGCTTCCTAGCTCTTTAGGGGCCTTTATAATTGCGATTTATATGAAGTCGTTAAAAACTGGGGTAATTTTGGGACATTTTTTGAAAAATGTCCGATATACCCGCATATATATCGGGTACTATTTATGCTAGCTACATAAGTTATACCTTGTTAGAAAGCTACAATCTCATGCCATCCAAATATAAAAAAATTTAGCTTCCTAGCTCTTTAGGGCCTTTTAAAATTGCGATTTATATGAAGTCGTTAAAAACTGGGGTAATTTTGGGACATTTTTTGAAAAATGTCCGATATACCCGCATATATATCGGGTACTATTTATGCTAGCTACATAAGTTATACCTTGTTAGAAAGCTACAATCTCATGTCATCCAAATATAAAAAAATTTAGCTTCCTAGCTCTTTAGGGCCTTTTAAAATTGCGATTTATATGAAGTCGTTAAAAACTGGGGTAATTTTGAGACATTTTTTGAAAAATGTCCTATATACCCGCATATATATCGGGTACTATTTATGCTAGCTACATAAGTTATACCTTGTTAGAAAGCTACAATCTCATGTCATCCAAATATAAAAAAATTTAGCTTCCTAGCTCTTTAGGGCCTTTTAAAATTGCGATTTATATGAAGTCGTTAAAAACTGGGGTAATTTTGGGACATTTTTTGAAAAATGTCCGATATACCCGCATATATATCGGGTACTATTTATTCTAGCTACATAAGTTATACCTTGTTAGAAAGCTACAATCTCATGTCATCCAAATATAAAAAAATTTAGCTTCCTAGCTCTTAGGGCCTTTTAAAATTGCGATTTATATGAAGTCGTTAAAAACTGGGGTAATTTTGGGACATTTTTTGAAAAATGTCCGATATACCCGCATATATATCGGGTACTATTTATGCTAGCTACATAAGTTATACCTTGTTAGAAAGCTACAATCTCATGCCATCCAAATATAAAAAAATGTAGCTTCCTAGCTCTTTAGGGGCCTTTATAATTGCGATTTATATGAAGTCGTTAAAAACTGGGGTAATTTTGGGACATTTTTTGAAAAATGTCCGATATACCCGCATATATATCGGGTACTATTTATGCTAGCTACATAAGTTATACCTTGTTAGAAAGCTACAATCTCATGCCATCCAAATATAAAAAAATTTAGCTTCCTAGCTCTTTAGGGCCTTTTAAAATTGCGATTTATATGAAGTCGTTAAAAACTGGGGTAATTTTGGGACATTTTTTGAAAAATGTCCGATATACCCGCATATATATCGGGTACTATTTATGCTAGCTACATAAGTTATACCTTGTTAGAAAGCTACAATCTCATGTCATCCAAATATAAAAAAATTTAGCTTCCTAGCTCTTTAGGGCCTTTTAAAATTGCGATTTATATGAAGTCGTTAAAAACTGGGGTAATTTTGAGACATTTTTTGAAAAATGTCCGATATACCCGCATATATATCGGGTACTATTTATGCTAGCTACATAAGTTATACCTTGTTAGAAAGCTACAATCTCATGTCATCCAAATATAAAAAAATTTAGCTTCCTAGCTCTTTAGGGCCTTTTAAAATTGCGATTTATATGAAGTCGTTAAAAACTGGGGTAATTTTGGGACATTTTTTGAAAAATGTCCGATATACCCGCATATATATCGGGTACTATTTATGCTAGCTACATAAGTTATACCTTGTTAGAAAGCTACAATCTCATGTCATCCAAATATAAAAAAAATTTAGCTTCCTAGCTCTTTAGGGGCCTTTAGAATTGCGATTTATATGAAGTCGTTAAAAACTTGGGTAATTTTGGGACATTTTTCGAAAAATGTCCGATATGCCCGCATATATATCGGGTACTATTTATGCTAGCTACATAAGTTATACCTTGTTAGAAAGCTACAATCTCATGCCATCCAAATATAAAAAAATTTAGCTTCCTAGCTCTTTAGGGGCCTTTATAATTGCGATTTATATGAAGTCGTTAAAAACTGGGGTAATTTTGGGACATTTTTCGAAAAATGTCCGATATGCCCGCATATATATCGGGTACTATTTATGCTAGCTACATAAGTTATACCTTGTTAGAAAGCTACAATCTCATGCCATCCAAATATAAAAAAATGTAGCTTCCTAGCTCTTTAGGGGCCTTTATAATTGCGATTTATATGAAGTCGTTAAAAACTGGGGTAATTTTGGGACATTTTTTGAAAAATGTCCGATATACCCGCATATATATCGGGTACTATTTATGCTAGCTACATAAGTTATACCTTGTTAGAAAGCTACAATCTCATGCCATCCAAATATAAAAAAATTTAGCTTCCTAGCTCTTTATGGCCTTTTAAAATTGCGATTTATATGAAGTCGTTAAAAACTGGGGTAATTTTGGGACATTTTTTGAAAAATGTCCGATATACCCGCATATATATCGGGTACTATTTATGCTAGCTACATAAGTTATACCTTGTTAGAAAGCTACAATCTCATGTCATCCAAATATAAAAAAATTTAGCTTCCTAGCTCTTTAGGGCCTTTTAAAATTGCGATTTATATGAAGTCGTTAAAAACTGGGGTAATTTTGAGACATTTTTTGAAAAATGTCCGATATACCCGCATATATATCGGGTACTATTTATGCTAGCTACATAAGTTATACCTTGTTAGAAAGCTACAATCTCATGTCATCCAAATATAAAAAAATTTAGCTTCCTAGCTCTTTAGGGCCTTTTAAAATTGCGATTTATATGAAGTCGTTAAAAACTGGGGTAATTTTGGGACATTTTTTGAAAACTGTCCGATATACCCGCATATATATCGGGTACTATTTATGCTAGCTACATAAGTTATACCTTGTTAGAAAGCTACAATCTCATGCCATCCAAATATAAAAAAATTTAGCTTCCTAGCTCTTTAGGGCCTTTTAAAATTGCGATTTATATGAAGTCGTTAAAAAACTGGGGTAATTTTGGGACATTTTTTGAAAAATGTCCGATATACCCGCATATATATCGGGTAGTATTTATTCTAGCTACATAAGTTATACCTTGTTAGAAAGCTACAATCTCATGTCATCCAAATATAAAAAAATTTAGCTTCCTAGCTCTTAGGGCCTTTTAAAATTGCGATTTATATGAAGTCGTTAAAAACTGGGGTAATTTTGGGACATTTTTTGAAAAATGTCCGATATACCCGCATATATATCGGGTACTATTTATGCTAGCTACATAAGTTATACCTTGTTAGAAAGCTACAATCTCATGCCATCCAAATATAAAAAAATGTAGCTTCCTAGCTCTTTAGGGGCCTTTATAATTGCGATTTATATGAAGTCGTTAAAAACTGGGGTAATTTTGGGACATTTTTTGAAAAATGTCCGATATACCCGCATATATATCGGGTACTATTTATGCTAGCTACATAAATTATACCTTGTTAGAAAGCTACAATCTCATGCCATCCAAATATAAAAAAATTTAGCTTCCTAGCTCTTTAGGGCCTTTTAAAATTGCGATTTATATGAAGTCGTTAAAAACTGGGGTAATTTTGGGACATTTTTTGAAAAATGTCCGATATACCCGCATATATATCGGGTAGTATTTATTCTAGCTACATAAGTTATACCTTGTTAGAAAGCTACAATCTCATGTCATCCAAATATAAAAAAATTTAGCTTCCTAGCTCTTAGGGCCTTTTAAAATTGCGATTTATATGAAGTCGTTAAAAACTGGGGTAATTTTGGGACATTTTTTGAAAAATGTCCGATATACCCGCATATATATCGGGTACTATTTATGCTAGCTACATAAGTTATACCTTGTTAGAAAGCTACAATCTCATGCCATCCAAATATAAAAAAATGTAGCTTCCTAGCTCTTTAGGGGCCTTTATAATTGCGATTTATATGAAGTCGTTAAAAACTGGGGTAATTTTGGGACATTTTTTGAAAAATGTCCGATATACAGGCATATATATCGGGTACTATTTATGCTAGCTACATAAGTTATACCTTGTTAGAAAGCTACAATCTCATGCCATCCAAATATAAAAAAATTTAGCTTCCTAGCTCTTTAGGGCCTTTTAAAATTGCGATTTATATGAAGTCGTTAAAAACTGGGGTAATTTTGGGACATTTTTTGAAAAATGTCCGATATACCCGCATATATATCGGGTACTATTTATGCTAGCTACATAAGTTATACCTTGTTAGAAAGCTACAATCTCATGTCATCCAAATATAAAAAAATTTAGCTTCCTAGCTCTTTAGGGCCTTTTAAAATTGCGATTTATATGAAGTCGTTAAAAACTGGGGTAATTTTGAGACATTTTTTGAAAAATGTCCGATATACCCGCATATATATCGGGTACTAATTATGCTAGCTACATAAGTTATACCTTGTTAGAAAGCTACAATCTCATGTCATCCAAATATAAAAAAATTTAGCTTCCTAGCTCTTAGGGCCTTTTAAAATTGCGATTTATATGAAGTCGTTAAAAACTGGGGTAATTTTGGGACATTTTTTGAAAAATGTCCGATATACCCGCATATATATCGGGTACTATTTATGCTAGCTACATAAGTTATACCTTGTTAGAAAGCTACAATCTCATGCCATCCAAATATAAAAAAATGTAGCTTCCTAGCTCTTTAGGGGCCTTTATAATTGCGATTTATATGAAGTCGTTAAAAACTGGGGTAATTTTGGGACATTTTTTGAAAAATGTCCGATATACAGGCATATATATCGGGTACTATTTATGCTAGCTACATAAGTTATACCTTGTTAGAAAGCTACAATCTCATGCCATCCAAATATAAAAAAATTTAGCTTCCTAGCTCTTTAGGGCCTTTTAAAATTGCGATTTATATGAAGTCGTTAAAAACTGGGGTAATTTTGGGACATTTTTTGAAAAATGTCCGATATACCCGCATATATATCGGGTACTATTTATGCTAGCTACATAAGTTATACCTTGTTAGAAAGCTACAATCTCATGTCATCCAAATATAAAAAAATTTAGCTTCCTAGCTCTTTAGGGCCTTTTAAAATTGCGATTTATATGAAGTCGTTAAAAACTGGGGTAATTTTGAGACATTTTTTGAAAAATGTCCGATATACCCGCATATATATCGGGTACTAATTATGCTAGCTACATAAGTTATACCTTGTTAGAAAGCTACAATCTCATGTCATCCAAATATAAAAAAATTTAGCTTCCTAGCTCTTTAGGGCCTTTTAAAATTGCGATTTATATGAAGTCGTTAAAAACTGGGGTAATTTTGGGACATTTTTTGAAAAATGTCCGATATACCCGCATATATATCGGGTACTATTTATGCTAGCTACATAAGTTATACCTTGTTAGAAAGCTACAATCTCATGTCATCCAAATATAAAAAAAATTTAGCTTCCTAGCTCTTTAGGGGCCTTTATAATTGCGATTTATATGAAGTCGTTAAAAACTGGGGTAATTTTGGGACATTTTTTGAAAAATGTCCGATATACCCGCATATATATCGGGTACTATTTATGCTAGCTACATAAGTTATACCTTGTTAGAAAGCTACAATCTCATGCCATCCAAATATAAAAAAATTTAGCTTCCTAGCTCTTTAGGGGCCTTTAGAATTGCGATTTATATGAAGTCGTTAAAAACTTGGGTAATTTTGGGACATTTTTCGAAAAATGTCCGATATGCCCGCATATATATCGGGTACTATTTATGCTAGCTACATAAGTTATACCTTGTTAGAAAGCTACAATCTCATGCCATCCAAATATAAAAAAATTTAGCTTCCTAGCTCTTTAGGGGCCTTTATAATTGCGATTTATATGAAGTCGTTAAAAACTGGGGTAATTTTGGGACATTTTTTGAAAAATGTCCGATATACCCGCATATATATCGGGTACTATTTATGCTAGCTACATAAGTTATACCTTGTTAGAAAGCTACAATCTCATGCCATCCAAATATAAAAAAATTTAGCTTCCTAGCTCTTTAGGGCCTTTTAAAATTGCGATTTATATGAAGTCGTTAAAAACTGGGGTAATTTTGAGACATTTTTTGAAAAATGTCCGATATACCCGCATATATATCGGGTACTATTTATGCTAGCTACATAAGTTATACCTTGTTAGAAAGCTACAATCTCATGCCATCCAAATATAAAAAAATTTAGCTTCCTAGCTCTTTAGGGGCCTTTATAATTGCGATTTATATGAAGTCGTTAAAAACTGGGGTAATTTTGGGACATTTTTCGAAAAATGTCCGATATGCCCGCATATATATCGGGTAGTATTTATGCTAGCTACATAAGTTATACCTTGTTAGAAAGCTACAATCTCATGCCATCCAAATATAAAAAATTTAGCTTCCTAGCTCTTTAGGGGCCTTTAGAATTGCGATTTATATGAAGTCGTTAAAAACTTGGGTAATTTTGGGACATTTTTCGAAAAATGTCCGATATGCCCGCATATATATCGGGTACTATTTATGCTAGCTACATAAGTTATACCTTGTTAGAAAGCTACAATCTCATGCCATCCAAATATAAAAAAATTTAGCTTCCTAGCTCTTTAGGGGCCTTTATAATTGCGATTTATATGAAGTCGTTAAAAACTGGGGTAATTTTGGGACATTTTTTGAAAAATGTCCGATATACCCGCATATATATCGGGTACTATTTATGCTAGCTACATAAGTTATACCTTGTTAGAAAGCTACAATCTCATGCCATCCAAATATAAAAAAATTTAGCTTCCTAGCTCTTTAGGGCCTTTTAAAATTGCGATTTATATGAAGTCGTTAAAAACTGGGGTAATTTTGAGACATTTTTTGAAAAATGTCCGATATACCCGCATATATATCGGGTACTATTTATGCTAGCTACATAAGTTATACCTTGTTAGACAGCTACAATCTCATGCCATCCAAATATAAAAAAATTTAGCTTCCTAGCTCTTTAGGGGCCTTTATAATTGCGATTTATATGAAGTCGTTAAAAACTGGGGTAATTTTGGGACATTTTTCGAAAAATGTCCGATATGCCCGCATATATATCGGGTACTATTTATGCTAGCTACATAAGTTATACCTTGTTAGAAAGCTACAATCTCATGCCATCCAAATATAAAAAAATTTAGCTTCCTAGCTCTTTAGGGGCCTTTATAATTGCGATTTATATGAAGTCGTTAAAAACTTGGGTAATTTTGGGACATTTTTCGAAAAATGTCCGATATGCCCGCATATATATCGGGTACTATTTATGCTAGCTACATAAGTTATACCTTGTTAGAAAGCTACAATCTCATGCCATCCAAATATAAAAAAATTTAGCTTCCTAGCTCTTTAGGGGCCTTTATAATTGCGATTTATATGAAGTCGTTAAAAACTGGGGTAATTTTGGGACATTTTTTGAAAAATGTCCGATATACCCGCATATATATCGGGTACTATTTATGCTAGCTACATAAGTTATACCTTGTTAGAAAGCTACAATCTCATGCCATCCAAATATAAAAAAATTTAGCTTCCTAGCTCTTTAGGGCCTTTTAAAATTGCGATTTATATGAAGTCGTTAAAAACTGGGGTAATTTTGGGACATTTTTTGAAAAATGTCCGATATACCCGCATATATATCGGGTACTATTTATGCTAGCTACATAAGTTATACCTTGTTAGAAAGCTACAATCTCATGTCATCCAAATATAAAAAAATTTAGCTTCCTAGCTCTTTAGGGCCTTTTAAAATTGCGATTTATATGAAGTCGTTAAAAACTGGGGTAATTTTGGGACATTTTTGAAAAATGTCCGATATACCCGCATATATATCGGGTACTATTTATGCAAGCTACATAAGTTATACCTTGTTAGAAAGCTACAATCTCATGCCATCCAAATATAAAAAAATGTAGCTTCCTAGCTCTTTAGGGGCCTTTATAATTGCGATTTATATGAAGTCGTTAAAAACTGGGGTAATTTTGGGACATTTTTTGAAAAATGTCCGATATACCCGCATATATATCGGGTACTATTTATGCTAGCTACATAAGTTATACCTTGTTAGAAAGCTACAATCTCATGCCATCCAAATATAAAAAAATTTAGCTTCCTAGCTCTTTAGGGGCCTTTAGAATTGCGATTTATATGAAGTCGTTAAAAACTTGGGTAATTTTGGGACATTTTTCGAAAAATGTCCGATATGCCCGCATATATATCGGGTACTATTTATGCTAGCTACATAAGTTATACCTTGTTAGAAAGCTACAATCTCATGCCATCCAAATATAAAAAAATTTAGCTTCCTAGCTCTTTAGGGGCCTTTATAATTGCGATTTATATGAAGTCGTTAAAAACTGGGGTAATTTTGGGACATTTTTCGAAAAATGTCCGATATGCCCGCATATATATCGGGTACTATTTATGCTAGCTACATAAGTTATACCTTGTTAGAAAGCTACAATCTCATGCCATCCAAATATAAAAAAATGTAGCTTCCTAGCTCTTTAGGGGCCTTTATAATTGCGATTTATATGAAGTCGTTAAAAACTGGGGTAATTTTGGGACATTTTTTGAAAAATGTCCGATATACCCGCATATATATCGGGTACTATTTATGCTAGCTACATAAGTTATACCTTGTTAGAAAGCTACAATCTCATGCCATCCAAATATAAAAAAATTTAGCTTCCTAGCTCTTTAGGGCCTTTTAAAATTGCGATTTATATGAAGTCGTTAAAAACTGGGGTAATTTTGGGACATTTTTTGAAAAATGTCCGATATACCCGCATATATATCGGGTACTATTTATGCTAGCTACATAAGTTATACCTTGTTAGAAAGCTACAATCTCATGTCATCCAAATATAAAAAAATTTAGCTTCCTAGCTCTTTAGGGCCTTTTAAAATTGCGATTTATATGAAGTCGTTAAAAACTGGGGTAATTTTGAGACATTTTTTGAAAAATGTCCGATATACCCGCATATATATCGGGTACTATTTATGCTAGCTACATAAGTTATACCTTGTTAGAAAGCTACAATCTCATGCGAAGTCGTTAAAAACTGGGGTAATTTTGGGACATTTTTTGAAAAATGTCCGATATACCCGCATATATATCGGGTACTATTTATTCTAGCTACATAAGTTATACCTTGTTAGAAAGCTACAATCTCATGTCATCCAAATATAAAAAAATTTAGCTTCCTAGCTCTTAGGGCCTTTTAAAATTGCGATTTATATGAAGTCGTTAAAAACTGGGGTAATTTTGGGACATTTTTTGAAAAATGTCCGATATACCCGCATATATATCGGGTACTATTTATGCTAGCTACATAAGTTATACCTTGTTAGAAAGCTACAATCTCATGCCATCCAAATATAAAAAAATGTAGCTTCCTAGCTCTTTAGGGGCCTTTATAATTGCGATTTATATGAAGTCGTTAAAAACTGGGGTAATTTTGGGACATTTTTTGAAAAATGTCCGATATACCCGCATATATATCGGGTACTATTTATGCTAGCTACATAAGTTATACCTTGTTAGAAAGCTACAATCTCATGTCATCCAAATATAAAAAAATTTAGCTTCCTAGCTCTTTAGGGCCTTTTAAAATTGCGATTTATATGAAGTCGTTAAAAACTGGGGTAATTTTGAGACATTTTTTGAAAAATGTCCGATATACCCGCATATATATCGGGTACTATTTATGCTAGCTACATAAGTTATACCTTGTTAGAAAGCTACAATCTCATGTCATCCAAATATAAAAAAATTTAGCTTCCTAGCTCTTTAGGGCCTTTTAAAATTGCGATTTATATGAAGTCGTTAAAAACTGGGGTAATTTTGGGACATTTTTTGAAAACTGTCCGATATACCCGCATATATATCGGGTACTATTTATGCTAGCTACATAAGTTATACCTTGTTAGAAAGCTACAATCTCATGCCATCCAAATATAAAAAAATTTAGCTTCCTAGCTCTTTAGGGCCTTTTAAAATTGCGATTTATATGAAGTCGTTAAAAACTGGGGTAATTTTGGGACATTTTTTGAAAAATGTCCGATATACCCGCATATATATCGGGTAGTATTTATTCTAGCTACATAAGTTATACCTTGTTAGAAAGCTACAATCTCATGTCATCCAAATATAAAAAAATTTAGCTTCCTAGCTCTTAGGGCCTTTTAAAATTGCGATTTATATGAAGTCGTTAAAAACTGGGGTAATTTTGGGACATTTTTTGAAAAATGTCCGATATACCCGCATATATATCGGGTACTATTTATGCTAGCTACATAAGTTATACCTTGTTAGAAAGCTACAATCTCATGCCATCCAAATATAAAAAAATGTAGCTTCCTAGCTCTTTAGGGGCCTTTATAATTGCGATTTATATGAAGTCGTTAAAAACTGGGGTAATTTTGGGACATTTTTTGAAAAATGTCCGATATACCCGCATATATATCGGGTACTATTTATGCTAGCTACATAAGTTATACCTTGTTAGAAAGCTACAATCTCATGCCATCCAAATATAAAAAAATTTAGCTTCCTAGCTCTTTAGGGCCTTTTAAAATTGCGATTTATATGAAGTCGTTAAAAACTGGGGTAATTTTGGGACATTTTTTGAAAAATGTCCGATATACCCGCATATATATCGGGTACTATTTATGCTAGCTACATAAGTTATACCTTGTTAGAAAGCTACAATCTCATGTCATCCAAATATAAAAAAATTTAGCTTCCTAGCTCTTTAGGGCCTTTTAAAATTGCGATTTATATGAAGTCGTTAAAAACTGGGGTAATTTTGAGACATTTTTTGAAAAATGTCCGATATACCCGCATATATATCGGGTACTATTTATGCTAGCTACATAAGTTATACCTTGTTAGAAAGCTACAATCTCATGTCATCCAAATATAAAAAAATTTAGCTTCCTAGCTCTTTAGGGCCTTTTAAAATTGCGATTTATATGAAGTCGTTAAAAACTGGGGTAATTTTGGGACATTTTTTGAAAAATGTCCGATATACCCGCATATATATCGGGTACTATTTATGCTAGCTACATAAGTTATACCTTGTTAGAAAGCTACAATCTCATGTCATCCAAATATAAAAAAAATTTAGCTTCCTAGCTCTTTAGGGGCCTTTAGAATTGCGATTTATATGAAGTCGTTAAAAACTTGGGTAATTTTGGGACATTTTTCGAAAAATGTCCGATATGCCCGCATATATATCGGGTACTATTTATGCTAGCTACATAAGTTATACCTTGTTAGAAAGCTACAATCTCATGTCATCCAAATATAAAAAAATTTAGCTTCCTAGCTCTTTAGGGGCCTTTATAATTGCGATTTATATGAAGTCGTTAAAAACTGGGGTAATTTTGGGACATTTTTCGAAAAATGTCCGATATGCCCGCATATATATCGGGTACTATTTATGCTAGCTACATAAGTTATACCTTGTTAGAAAGCTACAATCTCATGCCATCCAAATATAAAAAAATTTAGCTTCCTAGCTCTTTAGGGGCCTTTATAATTGCGATTTATATGAAGTCGTTAAAAACTTGGGTAATTTTGGGACATTTTACGAAAAATGTCCGATATGCCCGCATATATATCGGGTACTATTTATGCTAGCTACATAAGTTATACCTTGTTGGAAAGCTACAATCTCATGCCATCCAAATATAAAAAAATTTAGCTTCCTAGCTCTTTAGGGCCTTTTAAAATTGCGATTTATATGAAGTCGTTAAAAACTGGGGTAATTTTGAGACATTTTTTGAAAAATGTCCGATATACCCGCATATATATCGGGTACTATTTATGCTAGCTACATAAGTTATACCTTGTTAGAAAGCTACAATCTCATGCCATCCAAATATAAAAAAATTTAGCTTCCTAGCTCTTTAGGGGCCTTTATAACTGCGATTTATATGAAGTCGTTAAAAACTGGGGTAATTTTGGGACATTTTTCGAAAAATGTCCGATATGCCCGCATATATATCGGGTACTATTTATGCTAGCTACATAAGTTATACCTTGTTAGAAAGCTACAATCTCATGCCATCCAAATATAAAAAAATTTAGCTTCCTAGCTCTTTAGGGGCCTTTATAATTGCGATTTATATGAAGTCGTTAAAAACTGGGGTAATTTTGGGACATTTTTCGAAAAATGTCCGATATGCCCGCATATATATCGGGTACTATTTATGCTAGCTACATAAGTTATACCTTGTTAGAAAGCTACAATCTCATGCCATCCAAATATAAAAAAATTTAGCTTCCTAGCTCTTTAGGGGCCTTTAGAATTGCGATTTATATGAAGTCGTTAAAAACTTGGGTAATTTTGGGACATTTTACGAAAAATGTCCGATATGCCCGCATATATATCGGGTACTATTTATGCTAGCTACATAAGTTATACCTTGTTGGAAAGCTACAATCTCATGCCATCCAAATATAAAAAAATTTAGCTTCCTAGCTCTTTAGGGCCTTTTAAAATTGCGATTTATATGAAGTCGTTAAAAACTGGGGTAATTTTGAGACATTTTTTGAAAAATGTCCGATATACCCGCATATATATCGGGTACTATTTATGCTAGCTACATAAGTTATACCTTGTTAGAAAGCTACAATCTCATGTCATCCAAATATAAAAAAATTTAGCTTCCTAGCTCTTTAGGGGCCTTTAGAATTGCGTTTTATATGAAGTCGTTAAAAACTTGGGTAATTTTGGGACATTTTTCGAAAAATGTCCGATATGCCCGCATATATATCGGGTACTATTTATGCTAGCTACATAAGTTATACCTTGTTAGAAAGCTACAATCTCATGCCATCCAAATATAAAAAAATTTAGCTTCCTAGCTCTTTAGGGGCCTTTATAATTGCGATTTATATGAAGTCGTTAAAAACTGGGGTAATTTTGGGACATTTTTTGAAAAATGTCCGATATACCCGCATATATATCGGGTACTATTTATGCTAGCTACATAAGTTATACCTTGTTAGAAAGCTACAATCTCATGTCATCCAAATATAAAAAAATTTAGCTTCCTAGCTCTTTAGGGCCTTTTAAAATTGCGATTTATATGAAGTCGTTAAAAACTGGGGTAATTTTGGGACATTTTTCGAAAAATGTCCGATATACCCGCATATATATCGGGTACTATTTATGCTAGCTACATAAGTTATACCTTGTTAGAAAGCTACAAACTCATGTCATCCAAATATAAAAAAATTTAGCTTCCTAGCTCTTTAGGGGCCTTTATAATTGCGATTTATATGAAGTCGTTAAAAACTGGGGTAATTTTGGGACATTTTTTGAAAAATGTCCGATATACCCGCATATATATCGGGTACTATTTATGCTAGCTACATAAGTTATACCTTGTTAGAAAGCTACAATCTCATGTCATCCAAATATAAAAAAATTTAGCTTCCTAGCTCTTTAGGGCCTTTTAAAATTGCGATTTATATGAAGTCGTTAAAAACTGGGGTAATTTTGGGACATTTTTCGAAAAATGTCCGATATACCCGCATATATATCGGGTACTATTTATGCTAGCTACATAAGTTATACCTTGTTAGAAAGCTACAATCTCATGTCATCCAAATATAAAAAAATTTAGCTTCCTAGCTCTTTAGGGCCTTTTAAAATTGCGATTTATATGAAGTCGTTAAAAACTGGGGTAATTTTGGGACATTTTTCGAAAAATGTCCGATATACCCGCATATATATCGGGTACTATTTATGCTAGCTACATAAGTTATACCTTGTTAGAAAGCTACAATCTCATGCCATCCAAATATAAAAAAATGTAGCTTCCTAGCTCTTTAGGGGCCTTTATAATTGCGATTTATATGAAGTCGTTAAAAACTTGGGTAATTTTGGGACATTTTTTGAAAAATGTCCGATATACCCGCATATATATCGGGTACTATTTATGCTAGCTACATAAGTTATACCTTGTTAGAAAGCTACAATCTCATGCCATCCAAATATAAAAAAATTTAGCTTCCTAGCTCTTTAGGGCCTTTTAAAATTGCGATTTATATGAAGTCGTTAAAAACTGGGGTAATTTTGAGACATTTTTCGAAAAATGTCCGATATGCCCGCATATATATCGGGTACTATTTATGCTAGCTACATAAGTTATACCTTGTTAGAAAGCTACAATCTCATGCCATCCAAATATAAAAAAATTTAGCTTCCTAGCTCTTTAGGGGCCTTTAGAATTGCGATTTATATGAAGTCGTTAAAAACTTGGGTAATTTTGGGACATTTTACGAAAAATGTCCGATATGCCCGCATATATATCGGGTACTATTTATGCTAGCTACATAAGTTATACCTTGTTGGAAAGCTACAATCTCATGCCATCCAAATATAAAAAAATTTAGCTTCCTAGCTCTTTAGGGCCTTTTAAAATTGCGATTTATATGAAGTCGTTAAAAACTGGGGTAATTTTGAGACATTTTTTGAAAAATGTCCGATATACCCGCATATATATCGGGTACTATTTATGCTAGCTACATAAGTTATACCTTGTTAGAAAGCTACAATCTCATGTCATCCAAATATAAAAAAATTTAGCTTCCTAGCTCTTTAGGGGCCTTTAGAATTGCGTTTTATATGAAGTCGTTAAAAACTTGGGTAATTTTGGGACATTTTTCGAAAAATGTCCGATATGCCCGCATATATATCGGGTACTATTTATGCTAGCTACATAAGTTATACCTTGTTAGAAAGCTACAATCTCATGCCATCCAAATATAAAAAAATTTAGCTTCCTAGCTCTTTAGGGGCCTTTATAATTGCGATTTATATGAAGTCGTTAAAAACTGGGGTAATTTTGGGACATTTTTTGAAAAATGTCCGATATACCCGCATATATATCGGGTACTATTTATGCTAGCTACATAAGTTATACCTTGTTAGAAAGCTACAATCTCATGTCATCCAAATATAAAAAAATTTAGCTTCCTAGCTCTTTAGGGCCTTTTAAAATTGCGATTTATATGAAGTCGTTAAAAACTGGGGTAATTTTGGGACATTTTTCGAAAAATGTCCGATATACCCGCATATATATCGGGTACTATTTATGCTAGCTACATAAGTTATACCTTGTTAGAAAGCTACAATCTCATGTCATCCAAATATAAAAAAATTTAGCTTCCTAGCTCTTTAGGGGCCTTTATAATTGCGATTTATATGAAGTCGTTAAAAACTGGGGTAATTTTGGGACATTTTTTGAAAAATGTCCGATATACCCGCATATATATCGGGTACTATTTATGCTAGCTACATAAGTTATACCTTGTTAGAAAGCTACAATCTCATGTCATCCAAATATAAAAAATTTAGCTTCCTAGCTCTTTAGGGCCTTTTAAAATTGCGATTTATATGAAGTCGTTAAAAACTGGGGTAATTTTGGGACATTTTTCGAAAAATGTCCGATATACCCGCATATATATCGGGTACTATTTATGCTAGCTACATAAGTTATACCTTGTTAGAAAGCTACAATCTCATGTCATCCAAATATAAAAAAATTTAGCTTCCTAGCTCTTTAGGGCCTTTTAAAATTGCGATTTATATGAAGTCGTTAAAAACTGGGGTAATTTTGGGACATTTTTCGAAAAATGTCCGATATACCCGCATATATATCGGGTACTATTTATGCTAGCTACATAAGTTATACCTTGTTAGAAAGCTACAATCTCATGCCATCCAAATATAAAAAAATGTAGCTTCCTAGCTCTTTAGGGGCCTTTATAATTGCGATTTATATGAAGTCGTTAAAAACTTGGGTAATTTTGGGACATTTTTTGAAAAATGTCCGATATACCCGCATATATATCGGGTACTATTTATGCTAGCTACATAAGTTATACCTTGTTAGAAAGCTACAATCTCATGCCATCCAAATATAAAAAAATTTAGCTTCCTAGCTCTTTAGGGCCTTTTAAAATTGCGATTTATATGAAGTCGTTAAAAACTGGGGTAATTTTGAGACATTTTTTGAAAAATGTCCGATATACCCGCATATATATCGGGTACTATTTATGCTAGCTACATAAGTTATACCTTGTTAGAAAGCTACAATCTCATGCCATCCAAATATAAAAAAATTTAGCTTCCTAGCTCTTTAGGGGCCTTTAGAATTGCGTTTTATATGAAGTCGTTAAAAACTTGGGTAATTTTGGGACATTTTTCGAAAAATGTCCGATATGCCCGCATATATATCGGGTACTATTTATGCTAGCTACATAAGTTATACCTTGTTAGAAAGCTACAATCTCATGCCATCCAAATATAAAAAAATTTAGCTTCCTAGCTCTTTAGGGGCCTTTATAATTGCGATTTATATGAAGTCGTTAAAAACTGGGGTAATTTTGGGACATTTTTTGAAAAATGTCCGATATACCCGCATATATATCGGGTACTATTTATGCTAGCTACATAAGTTATACCTTGTTAGAAAGCTACAATCTCATGTCATCCAAATATAAAAAAATTTAGCTTCCTAGCTCTTTAGGGCCTTTTAAAATTGCGATTTATATGAAGTCGTTAAAAACTGGGGTAATTTTGGGACATTTTTCGAAAAATGTCCGATATACCCGCATATATATCGGGTACTATTTATGCTAGCTACATAAGTTATACCTTGTTAGAAAGCTACAATCTCATGTCATCCAAATATAAAAAAATTTAGCTTCCTAGCTCTTTAGGGGCCTTTATAATTGCGATTTATATGAAGTCGTTAAAAACTGGGGTAATTTTGGGACATTTTTTGAAAAATGTCCGATATACCCGCATATATATCGGGTACTATTTATGCTAGCTACATAAGTTATACCTTGTTAGAAAGCTACAATCTCATGTCATCCAAATATAAAAAAATTTAGCTTCCTAGCTCTTTAGGGCCTTTTAAAATTGCGATTTATATGAAGTCGTTAAAAACTGGGGTAATTTTGGGACATTTTTTGAAAAATGTCCGATATACCCGCATATATATCGGGTACTATTTATGCTAGCTACATAAGTTATACCTTGTTAGAAAGCTACAATCTCATGTCATCCAAATATAAAAAAATTTAGCTTCCTAGCTCTTTAGGGCCTTTTAAAATTGCGATTTATATGAAGTCGTTAAAAACTGGGGTAATTTTGGGACATTTTTTGAAAAATGTCCGATATACCCGCATATATATCGGGTACTATTTATGCTAGCTACATAAGTTATACCTTGTTAGAAAGCTACAATCTCATGCCATCCAAATATAAAAAAATGTAGCTTCCTAGCTCTTTAGGGGCCTTTATAATTGCGATTTATATGAAGTCGTTAAAAACTGGGGTAATTTTGGGACATTTTTTGAAAAATGTCCGATATACCCGCATATATATCGGGTACTATTTATGCTAGCTACATAAGTTATACCTTGTTAGAAAGCTACAATCTCATGTCATCCAAATATAAAAAAATTTAGCTTCCTAGCTCTTTAGGGCCTTTTAAAATTGCGATTTATATGAAGTCGTTAAAAACTGGGGTAATTTTGGGACATTTTTTGAAAAATGTCCGATATACCCGCATATATATCGGGTACTATTTATGCTAGCTTTATAATTGCGATTTATATGAAGTCGTTAAAAACTTGGGTAATTTTGGGACATTTTTCGAAAAATGTCCGATATGCCCGCATATATATCGGGTACTATTTATGCTAGCTACATAAGTTATACCTTGTTAGAAAGCTACAATCTCATGCCATCCAAATATAAAAAAATTTAGCTTCCTAGCTCTTTAGGGGCCTTTATAATTGCGATTTATATGAAGTCGTTAAAAACTGGGGTAATTTTGGGACATTTTTTGAAAAATGTCCGATATACCCGCATATATATCGGGTACTATTTATGCTAGCTACATAAGTTATACCTTGTTAGAAAGCTACAATCTCATGCCATCCAAATATAAAAAAATTTAGCTTCCTAGCTCTTTAGGGCCTTTTAAAATTGCGATTTATATGAAGTCGTTAAAAACTGGGGTAATTTTGGGACATTTTTTGAAAAATGTCCGATATACCCGCATATATATCGGGTACTATTTATGCTAGCTACATAAGTTATACCTTGTTAGAAAGCTACAATCTCATGTCATCCAAATATAAAAAAATTTAGCTTCCTAGCTCTTCAGGGCCTTTTAAAATTGCGATTTATATGAAGTCGTTAAAAACTGGGGTAATTTTGGGACATTTTTTGAAAAATGTCCGATATACCCGCATATATATCGGGTACTATTTATGCTAGCTACATAAGTTATACCTTGTTAGAAAGCTACAATCTCATGCCATCCAAATATAAAAAAATTTAGCTTCCTAGCTCTTTAGGGGCCTTTAGAATTGCGATTTATATGAAGTCGTTAAAAACTTGGGTAATTTTGGGACATTTTTCGAAAAATGTCCGATATGCCCGCATATATATCGGGTACTATTTATGCTAGCTACATAAGTTATACCTTGTTAGAAAGCTACAATCTCATGCCATCCAAATATAAAAAAATTTAGCTTCCTAGCTCTTTAGGGGCCTTTAGAATTGCGATTTATATGAAGTCGTTAAAAACTTGGGTAATTTTGGGACATTTTTCGAAAATGTCCGATATGCCCGCATATATATCGGGTACTATTTATGCTAGCTACATAAGTTATACCTTGTTAGAAAGCTACAATCTCATGCCATCCAAATATAAAAAAATTTAGCTTCCTAGCTCTTTAGGGGCCTTTATAATTGCGATTTATATGAAGTCGTTAAAAACTGGGGTAATTTTGGGACATTTTTTGAAAAATGTCCGATATACCCGCATATATATCGGGTACTATTTATGCTAGCTACATAAGTTATACCTTGTTAGAAAGCTACAATCTCATGCCATCCAAATATAAAAAAATTTAGCTTCCTAGCTCTTTAGGGCCTTTTAAAATTGCGATTTATATGAAGTCGTTAAAAACTGGGGTAATTTTGGGACATTTTTTGAAAAATGTCCGATATACCCGCATATATATCGGGTACTATTTATGGTAGCTACATAAGTTATACCTTGTTAGAAAGCTACAATCTCATGTCATCCAAATATAAAAAAATTTAGCTTCCTAGCTCTTTAGGGCCTTTTAAAATTGCGATTTATATGAAGTCGTTAAAAACTGGGGTAATTTTGGGACATTTTTTGAAAAATGTCCGATATACCCGCATATATATCGGGTACTATTTATGCTAGCTACATAAGTTATACCTTGTTAGAAAGCTACAATCTCATGCCATCCAAATATAAAAAAATTTAGCTTCCTAGCTCTTTAGGGGCCTTTATAATTGCGATTTATATGAAGTCGTTAAAAACTGGGGTAATTTTGAGACATTTTTTGAAAAATGTCCGATATACCCGCATATATATCGGGTACTATTTATGCTAGCTACATAAGTTATACCTTGTTAGAAAGCTACAATCTCATGCCATCCAAATATAAAAAAATTTAGCTTCCTAGCTCTTTAGGGGCCTTTAGAATTGCGATTTATATGAAGTCGTTAAAACTTGGGTAATTTTGGGACATTTTTCGAAAAATGTCCGATATGCCCGCATATATATCGGGTACTATTTATGCTAGCTACATAAGTTATACCTTGTTAGAAAGCTACAATCTCATGCCATCCAAATATAAAAAAATTTAGCTTCCTAGCTCTTTAGGGGCCTTTATAATTGCGATTTATATGAAGTCGTTAAAAACTGGGGTAATTTTGGGACATTTTTCGAAAAATGTCCGATATGCCCGCATATATATCGGGTACTATTTATGCTAGCTACATAAATTTTGGGACATTTTTGAAAAATGTCCGATATACCCGCATATATATCGGGTACTATTTATGCTAGCTACATAAGTTATACCTTGTTAGAAAGCTACAATCTCATGCCATCCAAATATAAAAAATTTAGCTTCCTAGCTCTTTAGGGGCCTTTAGAATTGCGATTTATATGAAGTCGTTAAAAACTTGGGTAATTTTGGGACATTTTTCGAAAAATGTCCGATATGCCCGCATATATATCGGGTACTATTTATGCTAGCTACATAAGTTATACCTTGTTAGAAAGCTACAATCTCATGCCATCCAAATATAAAAAAATTTAGCTTCCTAGCTCTTTAGGGGCCTTTATAATTGCGATTTATATGAAGTCGTTAAAAACTGGGGTAGTTTTGGGACATTTTTTGAAAAATGTCCGATATACCCGCATATATATCGGGTACTATTTATGCTAGCTACATAAGTTATACCTTGTTAGAAAGCTACAATCTCATGCCATCCAAATATAAAAAAATTTAGCTTCCTAGCTCTTTAGGGCCTTTTAAAATTGCGATTTATATGAAGTCGTTAAAAACTGGGGTAATTTTGGGACATTTTTTGAAAAATGTCCGATATACCCGCATATATATCGGGTACTATTTATGCTAGCTACATAAGTTATACCTTGTTAGAAAGCTACAATCTCATGTCATCCAAATGTAAAAAAATTTAGCTTCCTAGCTCTTTAGGGCCTTTTAAAATTGCGATTTATATGAAGTCGTTAAAAACTGGGGTAATTTTGGGACATTTTTTGAAAAATGTCCGATATACCCGCATATATATCGGGTACTATTTATGCTAGCTACATAAGTTATACCTTGTTAGAAAGCTACAATCTCATGCCATCCAAATATAAAAAAATGTAGCTTCCTAGCTCTTTAGGGGCCTTTATAATTGCGATTTATATGAAGTCGTTAAAAACTGGGGTAATTTTGGGACATTTTTTGAAAAATGTCCGATATACCCGCATATATATCGGGTACTATTTATGCTAGCTACATAAGTTATACCTTGTTAGAAAGCTACAATCTCATGCCATCCAAATATAAAAAATTTAGCTTCCTAGCTCTTTAGGGGCCTTTAGAATTGCGATTTATATGAAGTCGTTAAAAACTTGGGTAATTTTGGGACATTTTTCGAAAAATGTCCGATATGCCCGCATATATATCGGGTACTATTTATGCTAGCTACATAAGTTATACCTTGTTAGAAAGCTACAATCTCATGCCATCCAAATATAAAAAAATTTAGCTTCCTAGCTCTTTAGGTCCTTTTAAAATTGCGATTTATATGAAGTCGTTAAAAACTGGGGTAATTTTGGGACATTTTTGAAAAATGTCCGATATACCCGCATATATATCGGGTACTATTTATTCTAGCTACATAAGTTATACTTGTTAGAAAGCTACAATCTCATGTCATCCAAATATAAAAAAATTTAGCTTCCTAGCTCTTTAGGGCCTTTTAAAATTGCGATTTATATGAAGTCGTTAAAAACTGGGGTAATTTTGGGACATTTTTGAAAAATGTCCGATATACCCGCATATATATCGGGTACTATTTATGCTAGCTACATAAGTTATACCTTGTTAGAAAGCTACAATCTCATGCCATCCAAATATAAAAAAATGTAGCTTCCTAGCTCTTAGGGGCCTTTATAATTGCGATTTATATGAAGTCGTTAAAAACTGGGGTAATTTTGGGACATTTTTTGAAAAATGTCCGATATACCCGCATATATATCGGGTACTATTTATGCTAGCTACATAAGTTATACCTTGTTAGAAAGCTACAATCTCATGCCATCCAAATATAAAAAAATTTAGCTTCCTAGCTCTTTAGGGGCCTTTAGAATTGCGATTTATATGAAGTCGTTAAAAACTTGGGTAATTTTGGGACATTTTTTGAAAAATGTCCGATATACCCGCATATATATCGGGTACTATTTATGCTAGCTACATAAGTTATACCTTGTTAGAAAGCTACAATCTCATGCCATCCAAATATAAAAAAAATTAGCTTCCTAGCTCTTTAGGGGCCTTTATAATTGCGATTTATATGAAGTCGTTAAAAACTGGGGTAATTTTGGACATTTTTGAAAAATGTCCGATTATACCCGCATATATATCGGGTACTATTTATGCTAGCTACATAAGTTATACCTTGTTAGAAAGCTACAATCTCATGTCATCCAAATATAAAAAAAATTTAGCTTCCTAGCTCTTTAGGGGCCTTTAGAATTGCGATTTATATGAAGTCGTTAAAAACTTGGGTAATTTTGGGACATTTTTCGAAAAATGTCCGATATGCCCGCATATATATCGGGTACTATTTATGCTAGCTACATAAGTTATACCTTGTGTAACGGACCGACCACGAAGGCTCCAATCATCTAGAGGCGGTGCTACCTGTAGTACCGGCCGTGCTCAGGGAAATTGGGATGGTTCTTGCCTCTATTTGATTGAACTAAGTTCGGTACATAATTTATTTAAAAATTAGGTAGCAAATTTCCAAACCGACAAACCAAATAAACCAAAAAAATAATATAAATGAAAATTGAATTGAGTAACTCTGAGGAAGAGGAAAAGGTGTTGTTACCTCTTCATTGATCTTCACCCACCCTACCATGCTATCTCATGAATATCTTGGATAGCCCTAACACTAACCTACTTGACGTCCAACCTTAACCTTTCATGGATAATAAAGTAATTTAATCGGACAAATTCATAATATAAATGTACATTAAAAGTATTTATTTAATGATAAACAAACAAAAAAAAAAATAAAATTAATTTAAATCTAATTAAATAATTACATTCTTTTAAATATGTTATACAAATCTATACTACAAATGTTTGTGTGGTTATGTGAAAGTTGTTTTTACTCAAAATTCAAATTCTCACAATTTAAAATTTAACTCAAAATTTGAATATTGAGTAAATGTTTATGTATTTTAAGGGTTGTTTTTACAATAAATGAGTGAAATTTTCCAAATTATATAATTTCATATAAAAACTCACCAATTTCAAAATCCAACGATGTCATCAGGCCTGAAGTTGAGGATTCTTGAATTTGTTTACCAATATTATTTAACTATTATGTTGTAATTGTTTAATTTTCACTCAAATATGTGCAAAAATATGGTGTATGTTAAAACTATTATTGTTAGATCAAAATTAATGTTTAATTACAATTTAAAACAGTGAAAATGAAATGTATAAAAGTAATATTTACATATTTATATTAAATATTAGTTAGTTTTGTTGTAGTTTTAGTTTTAGATAATGTTTAAAGTAAGTGAAGTTAATTTAATATCATTTTAAGTCAATATTAAGATAATTAAAGTTTTAAATTAATATAAATTTAAGTTAATGTTAAGTTAAAGTGAAATTTATGATTAGTTTAAGACAAATTTAGTTAATTAAGTAAAATACGATGACAAACGACAACTCAGACACTTAAAATTGGACAATTTGATTCGTCTGATAAATACTAAAACTTATGACATCATTGTTTATAAGTGTAAAAGTATATTTAGGATTTGAGCGTTTTATTTTAGAGATTTCATTTAAGGATTCTTTAGAGGCTTTTATTTATATGATTCTTTTTATGTAGATGACTCTTTTAGATGATTCTTTTTAGATGATTCTTATATTTGTGATTTGTAAAACTGGACTGTGTATTTATAATTTGCTTATTCCGATGGAATTTGAAGATATTGGCCTTATTTTAGTGGTATATTGATGTATATTCTTTTGTTGACTGGAATCCTTTGTTCCAAATGGAACAAGGAAATTTTTAGATAGAAATTCCAGACCTTTTCAAAGAATTGAACGTTTATTTTCTAAATAATATTCAATTATTTCGTTCTAATACACTGGCTATAGTGTCCTTTTGCAAAACGTTTTATTCTATATTTTATATTAAAATTATATTATATTAAATTTTATTATATTTTATATTAAATATTTAAACTCGCGATATATGAAATATTCTATTTCCTTTTTCCGATTTGCTCAATTCAATTTTAAAATTTCAAAAATGAAAAATTTTAACATTTCTATGCTTTAATTTTCATAGATACTTCGAAAAATAATTATTTGAGTATTTTTAAACTGAGCAAGTATTCAATACACTCAAACAAAAAAATATAAAAACTTGCCTCACACTTGTTAGAAAGCTACAATCTCATGCCATCCAAATATAAAAAAATTTAGCTTCCTAGCTCTTTAGGGGCCTTTATAATTGCGATTTATATGAAGTCGTTAAAAACTGGGGTAATTTTGGGACATTTTTTGAAAAATGTCCGATATACCCGCATATATATCGGGTACTATTTATGCTAGCTACATAAGTTATACCTTGTTAGAAAGCTACAATCTCATGCCATCCAAATATAAAAAAATTTAGCTTCCTAGCTCTTTAGGGCCTTTTAAAATTGCGATTTATATGAAGTCGTTAAAAACTGGGGTAATTTTGGGACATTTTTTGAAAAATGTCCGATATACCCGCATATATATCGGGTACTATTTATTCTAGCTACATAAGTTATACCTTGTTAGAAAGCTACAATCTCATGTCATCCAAATATAAAAAAATTTAGCTACCTAGCTCTTTAGGGCCTTTTAAAATTGCGATTTATATGAAGTCGTTAAAAACTGGGGTAATTTTGGGACATTTTTTGAAAAATGTCCGATATACCCGCATATATATCGGGTACTATTTATTCTAGCTACATAAGTTATACCTTGTTAGAAAGCTACAATCTCATGTCATCCAAATATAAAAAATTTAGCTTCCTAGCTCTTTAGGGCCTTTTAAAATTGCGATTTATATGAAGTCGTTAAAAACTGGGGTAATTTTGGGACATTTTTTGAAAAATGTCCGATATACCCGCATATATATCGGGTACTATTTATGCTAGCTACATAAGTTATACCTTGTTAGAAAGCTACAATCTCATGCCATCAAAATATAAAAAAATGTAGCTTCCTAGCTCTTTAGGGGCCTTTATAATTGCGATTTATATGAAGTCGTTAAAAACTGGGGTAATTTTGGGACATTTTTTGAAAAATGTCCGATATACCCGCATATATATCGGGTACTATTTATGCTAGCTACATAAGTTATACCTTGTTAGAAAGCTACAATCTCATGTCATCCAAATATAAAAAAAATTTAGCTTCCTAGCTCTTTAGGGGCCTTTAGAATTGCGATTTATATGAAGTCGTTAAAAACTTGGGTAATTTTGGGACATTTTTCGAAAAATGTCCTATATGCCCGCATATATATCGGGTACTATTTATGCTAGCTACATAAGTTATACCTTGTTAGAAAGCTACAATCTCATGCCATCCAAATATAAAAAAATTTAGCTTCCTAGCTCTTTAGGGGCCTTTATAATTGCGATTTATATGAAGTCGTTAAAAACTGGGGTAATTTTGGGACATTTTTTGAAAAATGTCCGATATACCCGCATATATATCGGGTACTATTTATGCTAGCTACATAAGTTATACCTTGTTAGAAAGCTACAATCTCATGCCATCCAAATATAAAAAAATTTAGCTTCCTAGCTCTTTAGGGCCTTTTAAAATTGCGATTTATATGAAGTCGTTAAAAACTGGGGTAATTTTGGGACATTTTTTGAAAAATGTCCGATATACCCGCATATATATCGGGTACTATTTATGCTAGCTACATAAGTTATACCTTGTTAGAAAGCTACAATCTCATGTCATCCAAATATAAAAAAATTTAGCTTCCTAGCTCTTTAGGGCCTTTTAAAATTGCGATTTATATGAAGTCGTTAAAAACTGGGGTAATTTTGGGACATTTTTTGAAAAATGTCCGATATACCCGCATATATATCGGGTACTATTTATGCTAGCTACATAAGTTATACCTTGTTAGAAAGCTACAATCTCATGCCATCCAAATATAAAAAAATGTAGCTTCCTAGCTCTTTAGGGGCCTTTATAATTGCGATTTATATGAAGTCGTTAAAAACTGGGGTAATTTTGGGACATTTTTTGAAAAATGTCCGATATACCCGCATATATATCGGGTACTATTTATGCTAGCTACATAAGTTATACCTTGTTAGAAAGCTACAATCTCATGCCATCCAAATATAATACAATTTAGCTTCCTAGCTCTTTAGGGGCCTTTAGAATTGCGATTTATATGAAGTCGTTAAAAACTTGGGTAATTTTGGGACATTTTTCGAAAAATGTCCGATATGCCCGCATATATATCGGGTACTATTTATGCTAGCTACATAAGTTATACCTTGTTAGAAAGCTACAATCTCATGCCATCCAAATATTAAAAAATTTAGCTTCCTAGCTCTTTAGGGCCTTTTAAAATTGCGATTTATATGAAGTCGTTAAAAACTGGGGTAATTTTGGGACATTTTTTGAAAAATGTCCGATATACCCGCATATATATCGGGTACTATTTATTCTAGCTACATAAGTTATACCTTGTTAGAAAGCTACAATCTCATGCCATCCAAATATAAAAAAATTTAGCTTCCTAGCTCTTTAGGGCCTTTTAAAATTGCGATTTATATGAAGTCGTTAAAAACTGGGGTAATTTTGGGACATTTTTTGAAAAATGTCCGATATACCCGCATATATATCGGGTACTATTTATTCTAGCTACATAAGTTATACCTTGTTAGAAAGCTACAATCTCATGTCATCCAAATATAAAAAAATTTAGCTTCCTAGCTCTTTAGGGCCTTTTAAAATTGCGATTTATATGAAGTCGTTAAAAACTGGGGTAATTTTGGGACATTTTTTGAAAAATGTCCGATATACCCGCATATATATCGGGTACTATTTATGCTAGCTACATAAGTTATACCTTGTTAGAAAGCTACAATCTCATGCCATCCAAATATAAAAAAATGTAGCTTCCTAGCTCTTTAGGGGCCTTTATAATTGCGATTTATATGAAGTCGTTAAAAACTGGGGTAATTTTGGGACATTTTTTGAAAAATGTCCGATATACCCGCATATATATCGGGTACTATTTATGCTAGCTACATAAGTTATACCTTGTTAGAAAGCTACAATCTCATGTCATCCAAATATAAAAAAATTTAGCTTCCTAGCTCTTTAGGGCCTTTTAAAATTGCGATTTATATGAAGTCGTTAAAAACTGGGGTAATTTTGGGACATTTTTTGAAAAATGTCCGATATACCCGCATATATATCGGGTACTATTTATGCTAGCTACATAAGTTATACCTTGTTAGAAAGCTACAATCTCATGCCATCCAAATATAATACAATTTAGCTTCCTAGCTCTTTAGGGGCCTTTAGAATTGCGATTTATATGAAGTCGTTAAAAACTTGGGTAATTTTGGGACATTTTTCGAAAAATGTCCGATATGCCCGCATATATATCGGGTACTATTTATGCTAGCTACATAAGTTATACCTTGTTAGAAAGCTACAATCTCATGCCATCCAAATATAATACAATTTAGCTTCCTAGCTCTTTAGGGGCCTTTAGAATTGCGATATATATGAAGTCGTTAAAAACTTGGGTAATTTTGGGACATTTTTCGAAAAATGTCCGATATGCCCGCATATATATCGGGTACTATTTATGCTAGCTACATAAGTTATACCTTGTTAGAAAGCTACAATCTCATGCCATCCAAATATTAAAAAATTTAGCTTCCTAGCTCTTTAGGGCCTTTTAAAATTGCGATTTATATGAAGTCGTTAAAAACTGGGGTAATTTTGGGACATTTTTTGAAAAATGTCCGATATACCCGCATATATATCGGGTACTATTTATTCTAGCTACATAAGTTATACCTTGTTAGAAAGCTACAATCTCATGCCATCCAAATATAAAAAAATTTAGCTTCCTAGCTCTTTAGGGCCTTTTAAAATTGCGATTTATATGAAGTCGTTAAAAACTGGGGTAATTTTGGGACATTTTTTGAAAAATGTCCGATATACCCGCATATATATCGGGTACTATTTATTCTAGCTACATAAGTTATACCTTGTTAGAAAGCTACAATCTCATGTCATCCAAATATAAAAAAATTTAGCTTCCTAGCTCTTTAGGGCCTTTTAAAATTGCGATTTATATGAAGTCGTTAAAAACTGGGGTAATTTTGGGACATTTTTTGAAAAATGTCCGATATACCCGCATATATATCGGGTACTATTTATGCTAGCTACATAAGTTATACCTTGTTAGAAAGCTACAATCTCATGCCATCCAAATATAAAAAAATGTAGCTTCCTAGCTCTTTAGGGGCCTTTATAATTGCGATTTATATGAAGTCGTTAAAAACTGGGGTAATTTTGGGACATTTTTTGAAAAATGTCCGATATACCCGCATATATATCGGGTACTATTTATGCTAGCTACATAAGTTATACCTTGTTAGAAAGCTACAATCTCATGCCATCCAAATATAAAAAAATTTAGCTTCCTAGCTCTTTAGGGCCTTTTAAAATTGCGATTTATATGAAGTCGTTAAAAACTGGGGTAATTTTGAGACATTTTTTGAAAAATGTCCGATATACCCGCATATATATCGGGTACTATTTATGCTAGCTACATAAGTTATACCTTGTTAGAAAGCTACAATCTCATGTCATCCAAATATAAAAAAATTTAGATTCCTAGCTCTTTAGGGCCTTTTAAAATTGCGATTTATATGAAGTCGTTAAAAACTGGGGTAATTTTGAGACATTTTTTGAAAAATGTCCGATATACCCGCATATATATCGGGTACTATTTATGCTAGCTACATAAGTTATACCTTGTTAGAAAGCTACAATCTCATGTCATCCAAATATAAAAAAATTTAGCTTCCTAGCTCTTTAGGGCCTTTTAAAATTGCGATTTATATGAAGTCGTTAAAAACTGGGGTAATTTTGGGACATTTTTTGAAAAATGTCCGATATACCCGCATATATATCGGGTACTATTTATGCTAGCTACATAAGTTATACCTTGTTAGAAAGCTACAATCTCATGCCATCCAAATATAAAAAAATGTAGCTTCCTAGCTCTTTAGGGGCCTTTATAATTGCGATTTATATGAAGTCGTTAAAAACTGGGGTAATTTTGGGACATTTTTTGAAAAATGTCCGATATACCCGCATATATATCGGGTACTATTTATGCTAGCTACATAAGTTATACCTTGTTAGAAAGCTACAATCTCATGCCATCCAAATATAAAAAAATTTAGCTTCCTAGCTCTTTAGGGCCTTTTAAAATTGCGATTTATATGAAGTCGTTAAAAACTGGGGTAATTTTGGGACATTTTTTGAAAAATGTCCGATATACCCGCATATATATCGGGTACTATTTATGCTAGCTACATAAGTTATACCTTGTTAGAAAGCTACAATCTCATGTCATCCAAATATAAAAAAATTTAGATTCCTAGCTCTTTAGGGCCTTTTAAAATTGCGATTTATATGAAGTCGTTAAAAACTGGGGTAATTTTGAGACATTTTTTGAAAAATGTCCGATATACCCGCATATATATCGGGTACTATTTATGCTAGCTACATAAGTTATACCTTGTTAGAAAGCTACAATCTCATGTCATCCAAATATAAAAAAATTTAGCTTCCTAGCTCTTTAGGGCCTTTTAAAATTGCGATTTATATGAAGTCGTTAAAAACTGGGGTAATTTTGGGACATTTTTTGAAAAATGTCCGATATACCCGCATATATATCGGGTACTATTTATGCTAGCTACATAAGTTATACCTTGTTAGAAAGCTACAATCTCATGTCATCCAAATATAAAAAAAATTTAGCTTCCTAGCTCTTTAGGGGCCTTTAGAATTGCGATTTATATGAAGTCGTTAAAAACTTGGGTAATTTTGGGACATTTTTCGAAAAATGTCCGATATGCCCGCATATACAGTGAGCCTCAAAAGTGAGTAAACAGCAGCGAATTTTTTGATTTTTTAAGATCATGAAAATCATTATAGTCCGACTTAAATCTATATTTTTCACAACCAAAGATATTATTCAAGCCAATCTCTATCAAACCGAAACTTTAAAATTTTAATCATGGATAAATTTTAGAATTTTCATTATCTTAAAAAATATCCAATAATTTTTGGTGTATACTCACTTTTGCGGCTCACTGTATATCGGGTACTATTTATGCTAGCTACATAAGTTATACCTTGTTAGAAAGCTACAATCTCATGCCATCCAAATATAAAAAAATTTAGCTTCCTAGCTCTTTAGGGGCCTTTTTAATTGCGATTTATATGAAGTCGTTAAAAACTGGGGTAATTTTGGGACATTTTTCGAAAAATGTCCGATATGCCCGCATATATATCGGGTACTATTTATGCTAGCTACATAAGTTATACCTTGTTAGAAAGCTACAATCTCATGCCATCCAAATATAAAAAAATTTAGCTTCCTAGCTCTTTAGGGGCCTTTAGAATTGCGATTTATATGAAGTCGTTAAAAACTTGGGTAATTTTGGGACATTTTTCGAAAAATGTCCGATATGCCCGCATATATATCGGGTACTATTTATGCTAGCTACATAAGTTATACCTTGTTAGAAAGCTACAATCTCATGCCATCCAAATATAAAAAAATTTAGCTTCCTAGCTCTTTAGGGGCCTTTATAATTGCGATTTATATGAAGTCGTTAAAAACTGGGGTAATTTTGGGACATTTTTTGAAAAATGTCCGATATACCCGCATATATATCGGGTACTATTTATGCTAGCTACATAAGTTATACCTTGTTAGAAAGCTACAATCTCATGCCATCCAAATATAAAAAAATTTAGCTTCCTAGCTCTTTAGGGCCTTTTAAAATTGCGATTTATATGAAGTCGTTAAAAACTGGGGTAATTTTGGGACATTTTTTGAAAAATGTCCGATATACCCGCATATATATCGGGTACTATTTATGCTAGCTACATAAGTTATACCTTGTTAGAAAGCTACAATCTCATGTCATCCAAATATAAAAAAATTTAGCTTCCTAGCTCTTTAGGGCCTTTTAAAATTGCGATTTATATGAAGTCGTTAAAAACTGGGGTAATTTTGGGACATTTTTTGAAAAATGTCCGATATACCCGCATATATATCGGGTACTATTTATGCTAGCTACATAAGTTATACCTTGTTAGAAAGCTACAATCTCATGCCATCCAAATATAAAAAAATGTAGCTTCCTAGCTCTTTAGGGGCCTTTATAATTGCGATTTATATGAAGTCGTTAAAAACTGGGGTAATTTTGGGACATTTTTTGAAAAATGTCCGATATACCCGCATATATATCGGGTACTATTTATGCTAGCTACATAAGTTATACCTTGTTAGAAAGCTACAATCTCATGCCATCCAAATATAATACAATTTAGCTTCCTAGCTCTTTAGGGGCCTTTAGAATTGCGATTTATATGAAGTCGTTGAAAACTTGGGTAATTTTGGGACATTTTTCGAAAAATGTCCGATATGCCCGCATATATATCGGGTACTATTTATGCTAGCTACATAAGTTATACCTTGTTAGAAAGCTACAATCTCATGCCATCCAAATATAAAAAAATGTAGCTTCCTAGCTCTTTAGGGCCTTTTAAAATTGCGATTTATATGAAGTCGTTAAAAACTGGGGTAATTTTGGGACATTTTTTGAAAAATGTCCGATATACCCGCATATATATCGGGTACTATTTATGCTAGCTACATAAGTTATACCTTGTTAGAAAGCTACAATCTCATGTCATCCAAATATAAAAAAATTTAGCTTCCTAGCTCTTTAGGGCCTTTTAAAATTGCGATTTATATGAAGTCGTTAAAAACTGGGGTAATTTTGGGACATTTTTTGAAAAATGTCCGATATACCCGCATATATATCGGGTACTATTTATGCTAGCTACATAAGTTATACCTTGTTAGAAAGCTACAATCTCATGCCATCCAAATATAAAAAAATGTAGCTTCCTAGCTCTTTAGGGGCCTTTATAATTGCGATTTATATGAAGTCGTTAAAAACTGGGGTAATTTTGGGACATTTTTTGAAAAATGTCCGATATACCCGCATATATATCGGGTACTATTTATGCTAGCTACATAAGTTATACCTTGTTAGAAAGCTACAATCTCATGCCATCCAAATATAAAAAAATTTAGCTTCCTAGCTCTTTAGGGGCCTTTAGAATTGCGATTTATATGAAGTCGTTAAAAACTTGGGTAATTTTGGGACATTTTTTGAAAAATGTCCGATATACCCGCATATATATCGGGTACTATTTATGCTAGCTACATAAGTTATACCTTGTTAGAAAGCTACAATCTCATGTCATCCAAATATAAAAAAATTTAGCTTCCTAGCTCTTTAGGGCCTTTTAAAATTGCGATTTATATGAAGTCGTTAAAAACTGGGGTAATTTTGGGACATTTTTTGAAAAATGTCCGATATACCCGCATATATATCGGGTACTATTTATGCTAGCTACATAAGTTATACCTTGTTAGAAAGCTACAATCTCATGTCATCCAAATATAAAAAAATTTAGCTTCCTAGCTCTTTAGGGCCTTTTAAAATTGCGATTTATATGAAGTCGTTTAAAACTGGGGTAATTTTGGGACATTTTTTGAAAAATGTCCGATATACCCGCATATATATCGGGTACTATTTATGCTAGCTACATAAGTTATACCTTGTTAGAAAGCTACAATCTCATGCCATCCAAATATAAAAAAATTTAGCTTCCTAGCTCTTTAGGGCCTTTTAAAATTGCGATTTATATGAAGTCGTTAAAAACTGGGGTAATTTTGGGACATTTTTTGAAAAATGTCCGATATACC
The DNA here is from genome assembly GCF_958450345.1 of Calliphora vicina. Taxonomy (NCBI): domain Eukaryota; kingdom Metazoa; phylum Arthropoda; class Insecta; order Diptera; family Calliphoridae; genus Calliphora; species Calliphora vicina. The sequence goes on from NW_027052663.1 coordinate 71,673, forward strand.
CGCATATATATCGGGTACTATTTACGCTAGCTACATAAGTTATACCTTGTTAGAAAGCTACAATCTCATGTCATCCAAATATAAAAAAATTTAGCTTCCTAGCTCTTTAGGGCCTTTTAAAATTGCGATTTATATGAAGTCGTTTAAAACTGGGGTAATTTTGAGACATTTTTTGAAAAATGTCCGATATACCCGCATATATATCGGGTACTATTTATGCTAGCTACATAAGTTATACCTTGTTAGAAAGCTACAATCTCATGTCATCCAAATATAAAAAAATTTAGCTTCCTAGCTCTTTAGGGGCCTTTATAATTGCGATTTATATGAAGTCGTAATTTTGGGACATTTTTCGAAAAATGTCCGATATGCCCGCATATATATCGGGTACTATTTATGCTAGCTACATAAGTTATACCTTGTTAGAAAGCTACAATCTCATGCCATCCAAATATAAAAAAATTTAGCTTCCTAGCTCTTTAGGGGCCTTTAGAATTGCGATTTATATGAAGTCGTTAAAAACTTGGGTAATTTTGGGACATTTTTCGAAAAATGTCCGATATGCCCGCATATATATCGGGTACTATTTATGCTAGCTACATAAGTTATACCTTGTTAGAAAGCTACAATCTCATGCCATCCAAACATAAAAAAATTTAGCTTCCTAGCTCTTTAGGGCCTTTTAAAATTGCGATTTATATGAAGTCATTAAAAACTGGGGTAATTTTGGGACATTTTTTGAAAAATGTCCGATATACCCGCATATATATCGGGTACTATTTATGCTAGCTACATAAGTTATACCTTGTTAGAAAGCTACAATCTCATGTCATCCAAATATAAAAAAATTTAGCTTCCTAGCTCTTTAGGGCCTTTTAAAATTGCGATTTATATGAAGTCGTTAAAAACTGGGGTAATTTTGGGACATTTTTTGAAAAATGTCCGATATACCCGCATATATATCGGGTACTATTTATGCTAGCTACATAAGTTATACCTTGTTAGAAAGCTACAATCTCATGCCATCCAAATATAAAAAAATGTAGCTTCCTAGCTCTTTAGGGGCCTTTATAATTGCGATTTATATGAAGTCGTTAAAAACTGGGGTAATTTTGGGACATTTTTTGAAAAATGTCCGATATACCCGCATATATATCGGATACTGTTTATGCTAGCTACATAAGTTATACCTTGTTAGAAAGCTACAATCTCATGCCATCCAAATATAAAAAAATTTAGCTTCCTAGCTCTTTAGGGGCCTTTAGAATTGCGATTTATATGAAGTCGTTAAAAACTTGGGTAATTTTGGGACATTTTTCGAAAAATGTCCGATATGCCCGCATATATATCGGGTACTATTTATGCTAGCTACATAAGTTATACCTTGTTAGAAAGCTACAATCTCATGCCATCCAAATATAAAAAAATTTAGCTTCCTAGCTCTTTAGGGCCTTTTAAAATTGCGATTTATATGAAGTCGTTAAAAACTGGGGTAATTTTGGGACATTTTTTGAAAAATGTCCGATATACCCGCATATATATCGGGTACTATTTATTCTAGCTACATAAGTTATACCTTGTTAGAAAGCTACAATCTCATGCCATCCAAATATAAAAAAATGTAGCTTCCTAGCTCTTTAGGGGCCTTTATAATTGCGATTTATATGAAGTCGTTAAAAACTGGGGTAATTTTGGGACATTTTTTGAAAAATGTCCGATATACCCGCATATATATCGGGTACTATTTATGCTAGCTACATAAGTTATACCTTGTTAGAAAGCTACAATCTCATGCCATCCAAATATAAAAAAATTTAGCTTCCTAGCTCTTTAGGGCCTTTTAAAATTGCGATTTATATGAAGTCGTTAAAAACTGGGGTAATTTTGGGACATTTTTTGAAAAATGTCCGATATACCCGCATATATATCGGGTACTATTTATGCTAGCTACATAATTTATACCTTGTTAGAAAGCTACAATCTCATGCCATCCAAATATAAAAAAATGTAGCTTCCTAGCTCTTTAGGGGCCTTTATAATTGCGATTTATATGAAGTCGTTAAAAACTGGGGTAATTTTGGGACATTTTTTGAAAAATGTCCGATATACCCGCATATATATCGGATACTATTTATGCTAGCTACATAAGTTATTCCTTGTTAGAAAGCTACAATCTCATGCCATCCAAATATAAAAAAATTTAGCTTCCTAGCTCTTTAGGGGCCTTTAGAATTGCGATTTATATGAAGTCGTTAAAAACTTGGGTAATTTTGGGACATTTTTCGAAAAATGTCCGATATGCCCGCATATATATCGGGTACTATTTATGCTAGCTACATAAGTTATACCTTGTTAGAAAGCTACAATCTCATGCCATCCAAATATAAAAAAATTTAGCTTCCTAGCTCTTTAGGGCCTTTTAAAATTGCGATTTATATGAAGTCGTTAAAAACTGGGGTAATTTTGGGACATTTTTTGAAAAATGTCCGATATACCCGCATATATATCGGGTACTATTTATTCTAGCTACATAAGTTATACCTTGTTAGAAAGCTACAATCTCATGTCATCCAAATATAAAAAAATTTAGCTTCCTAGCTCTTTAGGGCCTTTTAAAATTGCGATTTATATGAAGTCGTTAAAAACTGGGGTAATTTTGGGACATTTTTTGAAAAATGTCCGATATACCCGCATATATATCGGGTACTATTTATGCTAGCTACATAAGTTATACATTGTTAGAAAGCTACAATCTCATGCCATCCAAATATAAAAAAATGTAGCTTCCTAGCTCTTTAGGGGCCTTTATAATTGCGATTTATATGAAGTCGTTAAAAACTGGGGTAATTTTTTGAAAAATGTCCGATATACCCGCATATATATCGGGTACTATTTATGCTAGCTACATAAGTTATACCTTGTTAGAAAGCTACAATCTCATGCCATCCAAATATAAAAAAATTTAGCTTCCTAGCTCTTTAGGGCCTTTTAAAATTGCGATTTATATGAAGTCGTTAAAAACTGGGGTAATTTTGGGACATTTTTTGAAAAATGTCCGATATACCCGCATATATATCGGGTACTATTTATGCTAGCTACATAAGTTATACCTTGTTAGAAAGCTACAATCTCATGCCATCCAAATATAAAAAAATGTAGCTTCCTAGCTCTTTAGGGGCCTTTATAATTGCGATTTATGTGAAGTCGTTAAAAACTGGGGTAATTTTGGGACATTTTTTGAAAAATGTCCGATATACCCGCATATATATCGGATACTATTTATGCTAGCTACATAAGTTATACCTTGTTAGAAAGCTACAATCTCATGCCATCCAAATATAAAAAAATTTAGCTTCCTAGCTCTTTAGGGGCCTTTAGAATTGCGATTTATATGAAGTCGTTAAAAACTTGGGTAATTTTGGGACATTTTTCGAAAAATGTCCGATATGCCCGCATATATATCGGGTACTATTTATGCTAGCTACATAAGTTATACCTTGTTAGAAAGCTACAATCTCATGCCATCCAAATATAAAAAAATTTAGCTTCCTAGCTCTTTAGGGCCTTTTAAAATTGCGATTTATATGAAGTCGTTAAAAACTGGGGTAATTTTGGGACATTTTTTGAAAAATGTCCGATATACCCGCATATATATCGGGTACTATTTATGCTAGCTACATAAGTTATACCTTGTTAGAAAGCTACAATCTCATGTCATCCAAATATAAAAAAATTTAGCTTCCTAGCTCTTTAGGGCCTTTTAAAATTGCGATTTATATGAAGTCGTTAAAAACTGGGGTAATTTTGGGACATTTTTTGAAAAATGTCCGATATACCCGCATATATATCGGGTACTATTTATGCTAGCTACATAATTTATACCTTGTTAGAAAGCTACAATCCCATGCCATCCAAATATAAAAAAATGTAGCTTCCTAGCTCTTTAGGGGCCTTTATAATTGCGATTTATATGAAGTCGTTAAAAACTGGGGTAATTTTGGGACATTTTTTGAAAAATGTCCGATATACCCGCATATATATCGGATACTATTTATGCTAGCTACATAAGTTATTCCTTGTTAGAAAGCTACAATCTCATGCCATCCAAATATAAAAAAATTTAGCTTCCTAGCTCTTTAGGGGCCTTTAGAATTGCGATTTATATGAAGTCGTTAAAAACTTGGGTAATTTTGGGACATTTTTCGAAAAATGTCCGATATGCCCGCATATATATCGGGTACTATTTATGCTAGCTACATAAGTTATACCTTGTTAGAAAGCTACAATCTCATGCCATCCAAATATAAAAAAATTTAGCTTCCTAGCTCTTTAGGGCCTTTTAAAATTGCGATTTATATGAAGTCGTTAAAAACTGGGGTAATTTTGGGACATTTTTTGAAAAATGTCCGATATACCCGCATATATATCGGGTACTATTTATTCTAGCTACATAAGTTATACCTTGTTAGAAAGCTACAATCTCATGTCATCCAAATATAAAAAAATTTAGCTTCCTAGCTCTTTAGGGCCTTTTAAAATTGCGATTTATATGAAGTCGTTAAAAACTGGGGTAATTTTGGGACATTTTTCGAAAAATGTCCGATATGCCCGCATATATATCGGGTACTATTTATGCTAGCTACATAAGTTATACATTGTTAGAAAGCTACAATCTCATGCCATCCAAATATAAAAAAATGTAGCTTCCTAGCTCTTTAGGGGCCTTTATAATTGCGATTTATATGAAGTCGTTAAAAACTGGGGTAATTTTTTGAAAAATGTCCGATATACCCGCATATATATCGGGTACTATTTATGCTAGCTACATAAGTTATACCTTGTTAGAAAGCTACAATCTCATGCCATCCAAATATAAAAAAATTTAGCTTCCTAGCTCTTTAGGGCCTTTTAAAATTGCGATTTATATGAAGTCGTTAAAAACTGGGGTAATTTTGGGACATTTTTTGAAAAATGTCCGATATACCCGCATATATATCGGGTACTATTTATGCTAGCTACATAAGTTATACCTTGTTAGAAAGCTACAATCTCATGCCATCCAAATATAAAAAAATGTAGCTTCCTAGCTCTTTAGGGGCCTTTATAATTGCGATTTATGTGAAGTCGTTAAAAACTGGGGTAATTTTGGGACATTTTTTGAAAAATGTCCGATATACCCGCATATATATCGGATACTATTTATGCTAGCTACATAAGTTATACCTTGTTAGAAAGCTACAATCTCATGCCATCCAAATATAAAAAAATTTAGCTTCCTAGCTCTTTAGGGGCCTTTAGAATTGCGATTTATATGAAGTCGTTAAAAACTTGGGTAATTTTGGGACATTTTTCGAAAAATGTCCGATATGCCCGCATATATATCGGGTACTATTTATGCTAGCTACATAAGTTATACCTTGTTAGAAAGCTACAATCTCATGCCATCCAAATATAAAAAAATTTAGCTTCCTAGCTCTTTAGGGCCTTTTAAAATTGCGATTTATATGAAGTCGTTAAAAACTGGGGTAATTTTGGGACATTTTTTGAAAAATGTCCGATATACCCGCATATATATCGGGTACTATTTATTCTAGCTACATAAGTTATACCTTGTTAGAAAGCTACAATCTCATGTCATCCAAATATAAAAAAATTTAGCTTCCTAGCTCTTTAGGGCCTTTTAAAATTGCGATTTATATGAAGTCGTTAAAAACTGGGGTAATTTTGGGACATTTTTTGAAAAATGTCCGATATACCCGCATATATATCGGGTACTATTTATGCTAGCTACATAAGTTATACCTTGTTAGAAAGCTACAATCCCATGCCATCCAAATATAAAAAAATGTAGCTTCCTAGCTCTTTAGGGGCCTTTATAATTGCGATTTATATGAAGTCGTTAAAAACTGGGGTAATTTTGGGACATTTTTTGAAAAATGTCCGATATACCCGCATATATATCGGGTACTATTTATGCTAGCTACATAAGTTATACCTTGTTAGAAAGCTACAATCTCATGCCATCCAAATATAAAAAAATTTAGCTTCCTAGCTCTTTAGGGGCCTTTAGAATTGCGATTTATATGAAGTCGTTAAAAACTTGGGTAATTTTGGGACATTTTTTGAAAAATGTCCGATATACCCGCATATATATCGGGTACTATTTATGCTAGCTACATAAGTTATACCTTGTTAGAAAGCTACAATCTCATGCCATCCAAATATAAAAAAATTTAGCTTCCTAGCTCTTTAGGGGCCTTTATAATTGCGATTTATATGAAGTCGTTAAAAACTGGGGTAATTTTGGGACATTTTTTGAAAAATGTCCGATATACCCGCATATATATCGGGTACTATTTATGCTAGCTACATAAGTTATACCTTGTTAGAAAGCTACAATCTCATGTCATCCAAATATAAAAAAAATTTAGCTTCCTAGCTCTTTAGGGGCCTTTAGAATTGCGATTTATATGAAGTCGTTAAAAACTTGGGTAATTTTGGGACATTTTTCGAAAAATGTCCGATATGCCCGCATATATATCGGGTACTATTTATGCTAGCTACATAAGTTATACCTTGTTAGAAAGCTACAATCTCATGCCATCCAAATATAAAAAAATTTAGCTTCCTAGCTCTTTAGGGGCCTTTATAATTGCGATTTATATGAAGTCGTTAAAAACTGGGGTAATTTTGGGACATTTTTCGAAAAATGTCCGATATGCCCGCATATATATCGGGTACTATTTATGCTAGCTACATAAGTTATACCTTGTTAGAAAGCTACAATCTCATGCCATCCAAATATAAAAAAATTTAGCTTCCTAGCTCTTTAGGGGCCTTTATAATTGCGATTTATATGAAGTCGTTAAAAACTGGGGTAATTTTGGGACATTTTTTGAAAAATGTCCGATATACCCGCATATATATCGGGTACTATTTATGCTAGCTACATAAGTTATACCTTGTTAGAAAGCTACAATCTCATGTCATCCAAATATAAAAAAAATTTAGCTTCCTAGCTCTTTAGGGGCCTTTAGAATTGCGATTTATATGAAGTCGTTAAAAACTTGGGTAATTTTGGGACATTTTTCGAAAAATGTCCGATATGCCCGCATATATATCGGGTACTATTTATGCTAGCTACATAAGTTATACCTTGTTAGAAAGCTACAATCTCATGCCATCCAAATATAAAAAAATTTAGCTTCCTAGCTCTTTAGGGGCCTTTATAATTGCGATTTATATGAAGTCGTTAAAAACTGGGGTAATTTTGGGACATTTTTCGAAAAATGTCCGATATGCCCGCATATATATCGGGTACTATTTATGCTAGCTACATAAGTTATACCTTGTTAGAAAGCTACGATCTCATGCCATCCAAATATAAAAAAATTTAGCTTCCTAGCTCTTTAGGGGCCTTTAGAATTGCGATTTATATGAAGTCGTTAAAAACTGGGGTAATTTTGAGACATTTTTTGAAAAATGTCCGATATACCCGCATATATATCGGGTACTACTTATGCTAGCTACATAAGTTATACCTTGTTAGAAAGCTACAATCTCATGTCATCCAAATATAAAAAAATTTAGCTTCCTATCTCTTTAGGGCCTTTTAAAATTGCGATTTATATGAAGTCGTTAAAAACTGGGGTAATTTTGGGACATTTTTTGAAAAATGTCCGATATACCCGCATGTATATCGGGTACTATTTATGCTAGCTACATAAGTTATACCTTGTTAGAAAGCTACAATCTCATGTCATCCAAATATAAAAAAAATTTAGCTTCCTAGCTCTTTAGGGGCCTTTAGAATTGCGATTTATATGAAGTCGTTAAAAACTTGGGTAATTTTGGGACATTTTTCGAAAAATGTCCGATATGCCCGCATGTATATCGGGTACTATTTAGAACCTTGTTAGAAAGCTACAATCTCATGCCATCCAAATATAAAAAAATTTAGCTTCCTAGCTCTTTAGGGGCCTTTATAATTGCGATTTATATGAAGTCGTTAAAAACTGGGGTAATTTTGGGACATTTTTCGAAAAATGTCCGATATGCCCGCATATATATCGGGTACTATTTATGCTAGCTACATAAGTTATACCTTGTTAGAAAGCTACAATCTCATGCCATCCAAATATAAAAAAATTTAGCTTCCTAGCTCTTTAGGGGCCTTTATAATTGCGATTTATATGAAGTCGTTAAAAACTGGGGTAATTTTGGGACATTTTTTGAAAAATGTCCGATATACCCGCATATATATCGGGTACTATTTATGCTAGCTACATAAGTTATACCTTGTTAGAAAGCTACAATCTCATGTCATCCAAATATAAAAAAAATTTAGCTTCCTAGCTCTTTAGGGGCCTTTAGAATTGCGATTTATATGAAGTCGTTAAAAACTTGGGTAATTTTGGGACATTTTTCGAAAAATGTCCGATATGCCCGCATATATATCGGGTACTATTTATGCTAGCTACATAAGTTATACCTTGTTAGAAAGCTACAATCTCATGCCATCCAAATATAAAAAAATTTAGCTTCCTAGCTCTTTAGGGGCCTTTATAATTGCGATTTATATGAAGTCGTTAAAAACTGGGGTAATTTTGGGACATTTTTCGAAAAATGTCCGATATGCCCGCATATATATCGGGTACTATTTATGCTAGCTACATAAGTTATACCTTGTTAGAAAGCTACGATCTCATGCCATCCAAATATAAAAAAATTTAGCTTCCTAGCTCTTTAGGGGCCTTTAGAATTGCGATTTATATGAAGTCGTTAAAAACTGGGGTAATTTTGAGACATTTTTTGAAAAATGTCCGATATACCCGCATATATATCGGGTACTACTTATGCTAGCTACATAAGTTATACCTTGTTAGAAAGCTACAATCTCATGTCATCCAAATATAAAAAAATTTAGCTTCCTATCTCTTTAGGGCCTTTTAAAATTGCGATTTATATGAAGTCGTTAAAAACTGGGGTAATTTTGGGACATTTTTTGAAAAATGTCCGATATACCCGCATGTATATCGGGTACTATTTATGCTAGCTACATAAGTTATACCTTGTTAGAAAGCTACAATCTCATGTCATCCAAATATAAAAAAAATTTAGCTTCCTAGCTCTTTAGGGGCCTTTAGAATTGCGATTTATATGAAGTCGTTAAAAACTTGGGTAATTTTGGGACATTTTTCGAAAAATGTCCGATATGCCCGCATGTATATCGGGTACTATTTAGAACCTTGTTAGAAAGCTACAATCTCATGCCATCCAAATATAAAAAAATTTAGCTTCCTAGCTCTTTAGGGGCCTTTATAATTGCGATTTATATGAAGTCGTTAAAAACTGGGGTAATTTTGGGACATTTTTCGAAAAATGTCCGATATGCCCGCATATATATCGGGTACTATTTATGCTAGCTACATAAGTTATACCTTGTTAGAAAGCTACAATCTCATGCCATCCAAATATAAAAAAATTTAGCTTCCTAGCTCTTCAGGGCCTTTTAAAATTGCGATTTATATGAAGTCGTTAAAAACTGGGGTAATTTTGAGACATTTTTTGAAAAATGTCCGATATACCCGCATATATATCGGGTACTACTTATGCTAGCTACATAAGTTATACCTTGTTAGAAAGCTACAATCTCATGTCATCCAAATATAAAAAAATTTAGCTTCCTATCTCTTTAGGGTCTTTTAAAATTGCGATTTATATGAAGTCGTTAAAAACTGGGGTAATTTTGGGACATTTTTGAAAAATGTCCGATATACCCGCATATATATCGGGTACTATTTATGCTAGCTACATAAGTTATACCTTGTTAGAAAGCTACAATCTCATGTCATCCAAATATAAAAAAAATTTAGCTTCCTAGCTCTTTAGGGGCCTTTAGAATTGCGATTTATATGAAGTCGTTAAAAACTTGGGTAATTTTGGGACATTTTTCGAAAAATGTCCGATATGCCCGCATATATATCGGGTACTATTTATGCTAGCTACATAAGTTATACCTTGTTAGAAAGCTACAATCTCATGCCATCCAAATATAAAAAATTTAGCTTCCTAGCTCTTTAGGGGCCTTTATAATTGCGATTTATATGAAGTCGTTAAAAACTGGGGTAATTTTGGGACATTTTTCGAAAAATGTCCGATATGCCCGCATATATATCGGGTACTATTTATGCTAGCTACATAAGTTATACCTTGTTAGAAAGCTACAATCTCATGCCATCCAAATATAAAAAAATTTAGCTTCCTAGCTCTTTAGGGGCCTTTATAATTGCGATTTATATGAAGTCGTTAAAAACTGGGGTAATTTTGGGACATTTTTTGAAAAATGTCCGATATACCCGCATATATATCGGGTACTATTTATGCTAGCTACATAAGTTATACCTTGTTAGAAAGCTACAATCTCATGTCATCCAAATATAAAAAAAATTTAGCTTCCTAGCTCTTTAGGGGCCTTTAGAATTGCGATTTATATGAAGTCGTTAAAAACTTGGGTAATTTTGGGACATTTTTCGAAAAATGTCCGATATGCCCGCATATATATCGGGTACTATTTATGCTAGCTACATAAGTTATACCTTGTTAGAAAGCTACAATCTCATGCCATCCAAATATAAAAAAATTTAGCTTCCTAGCTCTTTAGGGGCCTTTATAATTGCGATTTATATGAAGTCGTTAAAAACTGGGGTAATTTTGGGACATTTTTCGAAAAATGTCCGATATGCCCGCATATATATCGGGTACTATTTATGCTAGCTACATAAGTTATACCTTGTTAGAAAGCTACGATCTCATGCCATCCAAATATAAAAAAATTTAGCTTCCTAGCTCTTTAGGGGCCTTTAGAATTGCGATTTATATGAAGTCGTTAAAAACTGGGGTAATTTTGAGACATTTTTTGAAAAATGTCCGATATACCCGCATATATATCGGGTACTACTTATGCTAGCTACATAAGTTATACCTTGTTAGAAAGCTACAATCTCATGTCATCCAAATATAAAAAAATTTAGCTTCCTATCTCTTTAGGGCCTTTTAAAATTGCGATTTATATGAAGTCGTTAAAAACTGGGGTAATTTTGGGACATTTTTTGAAAAATGTCCGATATACCCGCATATATATCGGGTACTATTTATGCTAGCTACATAAGTTATACCTTGTTAGAAAGCTACAATCTCATGTCATCCAAATATAAAAAAAATTTAGCTTCCTAGCTCTTTAGGGGCCTTTAGAATTGCGATTTATATGAAGTCGTTAAAAACTTGGGTAATTTTGGGACATTTTTCGAAAAATGTCCGATATACCCGCATATATATCGGGTACTATTTATGCTAGCTACATAAGTTATACCTTGTTAGAAAGCTACAATCTCATGCCATCCAAATATAAAAAAATTTAGCTTCCTAGCTCTTCAGGGCCTTTTAAAATTGCGATTTATATGAAGTCGTTAAAAACTGGGGTAATTTTGAGACATTTTTTGAAAAATGTCCGATATACCCGCATATATATCGGGTACTACTTATGCTAGCTACATAAGTTATACCTTGTTAGAAAGCTACAATCTCATGTCATCCAAATATAAAAAAATTTAGCTTCCTATCTCTTTAGGGCCTTTTAAAATTGCGATTTATATGAAGTCGTTAAAAACTGGGGTAATTTTGGGACATTTTTTGAAAAATGTCCGATATACCCGCATGTATATCGGGTACTATTTATGCTAGCTACATAAGTTATACCTTGTTAGAAAGCTACAATCTCATGTCATCCAAATATAAAAAAAATTTAGCTTCCTAGCTCTTTAGGGGCCTTTAGAATTGCGATTTATATGAAGTCGTTAAAAACTTGGGTAATTTTGGGACATTTTTCGAAAAATGTCCGATATGCC
>NW_027052664.1:0-21807 GCF_958450345.1 Calliphora vicina
CATACATACATACATACATACATACATACATACATACATACATACATACATACATACATACATACATACATACATACATACATACATACATACATACATACATACATACATACATACATACATACATACATACATACATACATACATACATACATACATACATACATACATACATACATACATACATACATACATACATACATACATACATACATACATACATACATACATACATACATACATACATACATACATACATACATACATACATACATACATACATACATACATACATACATACATACATACATACATACATACATACATACATACATACATACATACATACATACATACATACATACATACATACATACATACATACATACATACATACATACATACATACATACATACATACATACATACATACATACATACATACATACATACATACATACATACATACATACATACATACATACATAAATACATACATACATACATACATACATACATACATACATACATACATACATACATACATACATACATACATACATACATACATACATACATACATACATACATACATACATACATACATACATACATACATACATACATACATACATACATACATACATACATACATACATACATACATACATACATACATACATACATACATACATACATACATAGCATACATACATACATACATACATACATACATACATACATACACATACATACATACATACATACATACATACATACATACATACATACATACATACATACATACATACATACATACATACATACATACATACATACATACATACATACATACATACATACATACATACATACATACACATACATACATACATACATACATACATACATACATACATACATACATACATACATACATACATACATACATACATACATACATACATACATACATACATACATACATACATACATACATACATACATACATACATACATACATACATACATACATACATACATACATACATACATACATACATACATACATACATACATACATACATACATACATACATACATACATACATACATACATACATACATACATACATACATACATACATACATACATACATACATACATACATACATACATACATACATACATACATACATACATACATACATACATACATACATACATACATACATACATACATACATACATACATACATACATACATACATACATACATACATACATACATACATACATACATACATACATACATACATACATACATACATACATACATACATACATACATACATACATACATACATACATACATACATACATACATACATACATACATACATACATACATACATACATACATACATACATACATACATACATACATACATACATACATACATACATACATACATACATACATACATACATACATACATACATACATACATACATACATACATACATACATACATACATACATACATACATACATACATACATACATACATACATACATACATACATACATACATACATACATACATACATACATACATACATACATACATACATACATACATACATACATACATACATACATACATACATACATACATACATACATACATACATACATACATACATACATACATACATACATACATACATACATACATACATACATACATACATACATACATACATACATACATACATACATACATACATACATACATACATACATACATACATACATACATACATACATACATACATACATACATACATACATACATACATACATACATACATACATACATACATACATACATACATACATACATACATACATACATACATACATACATACATACATACATACATACATACATACATACATACATACATACATACATACATACATACATACATACATACATACATACATACATACATACATACATACATACATACATACATACATACATACATACATACATACATACATACATACATACATACATACATACATACATACATACATACATACATACATACATACATACATACATACATACATACATACATACATACATACATACATACATACATACATACATACATACATACATACATACATACATACATACATACATACATACATACATACATACATACATACATACATACATACATACATACATACATACATACATACATACATACATACATACATACATACATACATACATACATACATACATACATACATACATACATACATACATACATACATACATACATACATACATACATACATACATACATACATACATACATACATACATACATACATACATACATACATACATACATACATACATACATACATACATACATACATACATACATACATACATACATACATACATACATACATACATACATACATACATACATACATACATACATACATACATACATACATACATACATACATACATACATACATACATACATACATACATACATACATACATACATACATACATACATACATACATACATACATACATACATACATACATACATACATACATACATACATACATACATACATACATACATACATACATACATACATACATACATACATACATACATACATACATACATACATACATACATACATACATACATACATACATACATACATACATACATACATACATACATACATACATACATACATACATACATACATACATACATACATACATACATACATACATACATACATACATACATACATACATACATACATACATACATACATACATACATACATACATACATACATACATACATACATACATACATACATACATACATACATACATACATACATACATACATACATACATACATACATACATACATACATACATACATACATACATACATACATACATACATACATACATACATACATACATACATACATACATACATACATACATACATACATACATACATACATACATACATACATACATACATACATACATACATACATACATACATACATACATACATACATACATACATACATACATACATACATACATACATACATACATACATACATACATACATACATACATACATACATACATACATACATACATACATACATACATACATACATACATACATACATACATACATACATACATACATACATACATACATACATACATACATACATACATACATACATACATACATACATACATACATACATACATACATACATACATACATACATACATACATACATACATACATACATACATACATACATACATACATACATACATACATACATACATACATACATACATACATACATACATACATACATACATACATACATACATACATACATACATACATACATACATACATACATACATACATACATACATACATACATACATACATACATACATACATACATACATACATACATACATACATATAAGCAAAAAAAGAGAAGCAGCACCAACAAATGTTTTTGATTCCCTTTAATATTTACATCAAGTTTAAGTTTTTTGATTCCATCACCCATAATAAACATTTTTGTTTTTTTTTCCTGATTTTTTTAAATGTTTATGCGTTGCGATGGCTGTAAATCCGATACTTGAAGCCACTTTTGTGACATTATTTCTTTTAGTGAGTGAGTGAGTGTGTGTGTATTTTCTTTCTATGAATAAAAAAATCAAAGGGGGATCTTAAATAAAATAACAACGTCGAAAAAAAAATTGGTAACGGATGTAGCTGTTTGTTGTTGTTGTTTGAATATTGATACAGTTAAAGTTTATATTGTAATGTTTCAATATGTCTGTGTGTGTTAGAGAGTGAATGTTTACGTGTGAGTGTGTTATGCGTAAAGTAGCTAAAAGGTAAATAACTTGAAAAGGTCGTTTAAACAAAGTTTAAGCAAATTAACTTATTTTTTCATGAATATTATTTGATGTTGAAACGAATGAAGCAACACACCAACAACAAATACCTTACGCACACATCATATACATACTTACGTACATATTTACCAACACAATAACATTATAAATTATTGGGTAAATCGTTTTATAGTCTCTAAGTATTGGAATCTTTAAAGGCAAAACAATTTTGCAGAACAAAAAAAAAACTAAATAAAGGAAACAAAAAATCAAAACCAAACAAGCAACAGTGTTTGTTTGTATTCACAAATTTTGTTGTTCTTGTTATTAGAAAATATTTTACATAAATAAAGTGGAGCAAAATGAAAAAAAAGGAAACAAGAAAATATTGCCTACATAAACATTTACTTATCAAAGCGTAAAAATCAACTTAATGCTAAATCTTATAAAATTTGTTCCTTTTTTCTTGGTTTGATTTTTTCAATATTTAATGGATTGTTTAATTTTAATTTAATATAGAAGAAAATTGAAAATGTATGTATAATATCTATGTACTAGGATGTCAATTATTCGAGTTTTATTTTAATCGAATAAAAGTTAATATTTTTTTTATTAATGGAGTGACTGATTAACTTTAAAATTCCTCTAACTTATTTATCATTAAGTTCATGATATTATTCTCCACTTTATTTAAAAAAAATCAATAAAGAGTTGTAGTCATAAATCAATACAGGGTGTTTTCTCATATGCATTCTTAATTTTATTAAAAGATTTTATTCAACATACTATAGACAATATAGAGAAATATTTTTCACTTAATAACATAAAAAATGCACAAAAAGAAAATATTATGGTCATATTATATAGTATATATGTATTTATATACAAATATTCTTAGGTTCTTTATCGTTTATTATTTTTTTTAATTTTCCTTTAGTTTAACACACAAACAAATAGTTTTTGTTTTATAGCAAAGGAAAACTTTAGCTTTAACATGTTCCCGACAAAGAACCTTAAAAAGGCGCTCTGGTGAAAAAACGAAAAGAAAATTTAATCAGAAAACTGCAAGCTGCTTCATTACACGTATAAATTTTAAAGTGTTACAAAAAATGGGGGGTGCTAAACTTTGTTAACACAAATGTATACAAACATACAAGCATATGAACAAATCCATAAACTTCATTCATATAAATGTTTGGATTTTTTATATTAAACGAGTTGAGTTGCAACTACGACTATCAGATATGCATGTACTGCTTGCTGCATGCTCTCCATTGTTTTTCATAAACATTTTTCTTTTGTTGTATGCAGTTGGTGTAGTAGTATATAAAAAATCAACTGAAAAACCAACAAAAACAAAATAAAGTTTTTTAAGCGTTTTCCACTTAAACGTCATCGTCTCAAGAACTTCCTTCCGGCAAGTACACATAGAGTTTTTGATTCGCACCCAACTACTACTTTAACTCATTTTCGACAATAAGGAAAAAACGAAATAAAAAAAATTATAAAACAGAAAAGGTGGTAAGAGAGCTAGCTGGCTGCAACACAAAAAATGATGATGATGCATGTTAAACATATACTCTGCCATTATTATTATTATTTCTTTCGTGTTTTTCCCCAGCATTTTATTCTTCTCTACATTGATTCAATACAACAACTTTACAAAATAAAGCAGCTATAAATGAGGGAGAGTGGAGGTTAGTCAAAACAATACTACAATATAATGCAGTAAAAGTTGCTGTTGCGTTTTTATTTTGTTTTAAACATTCTGCTTTTGGAGTTAAATTAAATAAAAAAAAATATATAGGGTGAATGCACCAGTAGTCGGCAGTTTAACTTTTTTTCAGTTTTTAAAGTGATACCATTATGAGTGCGAACATGGTATTGGGATGTAAATGGGTTATTGTTGTTTAGTAATTTGTATAGTTTTAGACTCAATTAATTCTTTTCAAGCTGTTTTTATTAAATTTGAGCAATTTACGTTTTTTTGAAAAAACACGATTTGTACCCGAAGTCGGCACCCTTGATCCTAATGTCGGCAATTTGTGACCCAATTGTCGGCATAGCATTTTTTATTAAGAAAAGAATAAAATCTTAAAAGAATTCAAGTTATTTATTATTTAAAATATCAGCCATTTAAATAAATACTAATAAAAAACATAAATTAGTGCATTTGAGGTGAAACCACTGTGGGCAAATATCATATCCTACGTTTTTAGACCATCATCCTCAGGATCTGTGTCCAAATCCTCTTCACATGTGCCCCTAACTCGTTTTATCTTCCTTTTTTAATTTGTTTTGGTTTATTTTATTTTTCTATTATGGTCACTGTAATTATGTATATGTTTGCGGTAACCATTTATGTTTATTTTATGTTTAAGTTACCATTCACATCATTGTAGCAATCATATATACATATGAATGTAGTAAATATTTATGTGTTTGTGGCAACCATGTTTATGACAACATATTGTCTTGTTCTAGGATTATGGTTATCATATCCTGAGATCAACATATTATGATAAATCATTATCATGAAAATGATTGCCATAAATATATATTTATTTACAATCATGTTAATAGTAACGTAAACATATTATGGTTACCGCAATCATATACAATATCCCAGTGACCATAATATTATTAAAAAACTTTGAAAAAATTTGAAATGTACAACTACAACTTGTTGGGATTGGACTTGAACAGTTAAAAGGCTGAAACCAAGTATTTGAATAATTATTTGATAAAGTTGGAGATGAGTAGTGAACAGGTTTCAACGTTTCATTGTGATTTTCTGCAGCTAAAGTTGGCGATACTACCATATTTTCAACTTTTCCTTGTTAATTATGAACGTGCCTGCCTCTATGGTAAGATTACTCACAATTTCAATAGTTTGATAATTTATTTTTAAGTTATTGTTCTCTTCGATAATGTCATCGGAATCAATTCTACGCTCATATTAGGAGCTAGTCGGTTGACTATTTCAAAAGCTAGATCCAAATCCGTTTCTTTTCTCATTTTCAGGCCGATCACCTACTAATAACTCCAACTGATTTAGTAAAGAGCCTGTTTATTAAGGTACCTTACATGATTATTTTAGAGAGAACAGTTTAAAAACCCCTTTATACCATTTCTTTCCGGGTAGATCATATACAAATGGTGTGGTTTGCTGCTCTTCCTTCACGATTGATTGAACCGTGTTAAGTTAATCCTCACTTTCTTTGGAATTAGATAATACTGTTTGCGGCCCCATTCTCATAGGACCTTCGGAACCGTATAATTTGTCCTATATTTTTGAACGCGGAACTCCATATTGTTTACTGGCACCTAATACAGAAATCGGGCCTTCTCTCGCATAGAAAATATTTTAAGGCTTTTTCAGGATATTGGTGCATGGGTTTTTTTTCTGGAGTGTCCATATTTGGAATTCTAAGATGTTAGAATTAATAATACCTACTGAATCTCTAAATATTACTCTGTTTAACGATCTCCAGTCAAATAAAAAGCTGCTGCCGAGTTCAGGATGCTTGGTCTCCTATACTCGGCAGTTCTTAAAATGCTCAATTAAAACTGTGCCGACTATTAGGTAAACTCATTTCAAACTCATTTTCTCCAAATCTATTGTCAAGAGAGATGAGTAATAAACAAATTTGTAGAATTTGAGCTTAATACAAAAAATTAGCAATTTTCCTGAAGTCGGCATCACTATGCCGACTATTGAAAATCATAGAAATTTTTGTTCCTAATGAAGACATCAATTAAAATAACCAAAAAAAATATATTTTGTGAAAACTTTCATATTGTAGGTAATATTTAAACAAAGTTTTATCTGTTAACACCACTCTGGTAAAAATATTACTTAAATTGATATGGTTACTAACTTGTTTTAGTTGGTCTTGCCACTAAAAAATTTCTTAAAAAACAGGCACTTCCGCACCAGTTGAAAGATGGTCACTTAATGAGGACAAAAATAGATGAAAATACTCATCTCACCCAAATTTAAACATTACATAAAGATAAATGAGTGTATGTTTAATTAAAGTTAAATCTTACTTTTGTATAAAATTATCGTTATTCTTATTTATTAAGCTTTTAAGTCAAAAATGCCGACTACTGGGTCATGCCGACTATAGGAGCGTTTACCCTATGCAAACTTTTTCATTCGATTATGATGGAAATGTACAAAAAAAAATCATATACACCTACTACATGTTGGATCTATACATGCAATACATATACATATTTGTTAAGCAACAACTATAACATCAACTATGTACAAGTCTGAAAAGTCCTTTAGTGCCATAAAGACAAAGTACAAGCAGAAACAAACTACACTCACAAAATAAAAAGTAGTAAACTTTTGTTGCTCACAAAAGTTGCTTTATTTATAATAAATACTTAAATAAATAAAAAATATTCTGAAATTTAGAAATAACTGGAAATGTTTATGGTAGATCAGAACACGGAATAGTTACTGCTGAATCTGTGATATCAGTTAGGACTAGGGTTTTTAATTTCCCGACCTTTTTTGATTCCCGGGAATCGGGAATTTTTTTTCTACATTACTGTAAATTAGGAATATTATAGCCAAATTTCATATAAAAACTAACCCCCATTTTCTCAATCTCTGGTTATTTTTTTATCGTGACGATAAACTGACAGTTCTCATACAGAAAAATGTTAATTGGAGGTTTATTGTTACGTAAAACGATAACCAGATATTGAGAAAATGGGGGTTAGTGTTATAATTATTAAATAATTATTAAATATCAGAGCTTCGAATTAATTAATAAAATTTGAGCTTAATTCACTAAAATCTTAATCCGTAATTAAAAAATGTCAGCCTTTCATTGCATAAATCCATTCCTAATATTTAATTTTTAAGATTCATTCCAAAGCCTTTGTTTAAACTGAATTAATTTTAAAGTTAATTAATAACAGAATTTATTCAAACTTTGAATGATTGAATTTTTGTTAAATGAAATCATTTACAAAATTAATTGCAAAATTGTCTTAAACCTGTTTATACTAGATTTTAACTGAAAAAAAATTTAATCATTCAATAAATTTTTGAAGCTATTTTGTTATGGATTTGAAGAAGAAATTTAAATAAGAAATAAATTCTATAAATAATGAATTCCCATAAATAATAATAATAATAATAAGCGGTCTATTATTGCGAAGATATAAGCAAAAAACTCTTCACTGTTTTTTAATTCCCGGGATTCCCGACTAAAAACCCCCGGAATCGGGTAGTGAAAAATTGGAAAAATTCCCGGGAAATTTGTACCGGGAATTCCCGGGATAAAACCCTAGTTAGGACATTTGCAATCTGTTTTATAAAATTTTAAATTATTCAATTTATATGTATCCTTAACGCTGATACATATAAATTGAATATTAATTTACTTCCATATATAAGTTTGTAATTTCTATAATTTTAATTTAATACCCCATAAAGTAAGTATATTCTGGTTGCCTATATATAGCGGAGTCGATATAACGACGAATATTTCGAAACAATCGAAAACATACGAACATGAATGATACATACTGTGGTGGCCAAAACATATGCAACTAGCAACAGAATTTTATAAAAGCAGCTTGAATTAGATTTAGAGGTAAACAAATTTATTCATGTGCTTGTAATATTTATTTATTAATGCTTTAAAAATGAGAAAATGAAATTTATGAAAGTGATCGATTCTTTGATAAACGATTTCTCAATGGTTTTCAATGGGGTTTAGATCTGGAAATTGTGGTGGCCATTCCATTACCGAAACACTTTCTTGTGCTAACCACAATTCAACAACATGTGAAGAGTTCTTGGGGTCGTTATCGTGCTGAATAACTCATCGAAGCGGCATATTATCCTCAGCATTTGGAAGCATTACTCTTTCCAAGATATCTATAGAGATAAATCGATACATTATTTCATTAATTTTGGCCAACTCCAGCAGCAGAAAAACAACCCCCATACCATTACGTGGCCTCCTCCATGTCTCACTGTCTTTTTTGCAGTATTCCGCTTGAAGCCGCTTTTTAACTGATCGTCTTACGTAACACATGAAATATTAAATTCAGATTAGACGCTAAATAGGACAGTCGTCCATTTGTTTTCTGACCAATTTAAATGCTCCTTAGTAAACTTCAAACGTTTCTTTTGATTACGTTTAGATATAAGCGATATTTTCTGGACGGCGTGCGCGTAGGGAAATCGTCGGTGAAGCACGCAGGATGCAACGTAATGGTATAGGGGTTGTTTTTCTGCTACTGGAGTTGTCCCATTGCACAAAATTGATGGAATAATGGCCGCTTCGATGAGTTATTCAGCACGATAACGACCCCAAGAACTCTTTACATGTTGTTAAATCGTGGTTAGCACAAGAAAGAGTTTCGGTAATGGAATGGCCACCAATCTAAACCCCATTGAGAGAGAACCTTTGAAAAATCGTAAATCAAAGAATCGATCACGAAAATTGCAATAATTTAGATATTATGTTTCAAGGATTTGCCGATATAAGGCCGCCATAGAAAATATAGCATTTCCACGAAATATTAAGTTTTATAGACATAAATGTTTTCGAGGCAATATGTTGCATATGTTTTGGCCAATGAAATATCAGCCCATACGTAGTTTTTTTAAATTTTTTTCTATTCAATGCAAAAAACTCTGAATTAAATTTCATTTTCTCATTTTTAAAGCATTAATAAATAAATAAATATGACAAGCACATGAATAAATTGTTTTACCACTGTATATATCGGGTATGTTCGCGATTAGGTTGGTGGGAGGATAACAACAATTGAAGACATAGATTTGTCATATAAAAGTAAGTTTAAATTTGTTTTAAAAATGAAGGAAAGTATTCTAACATTCTAACCAACATTTCGTAAGTGAGTGTAATGACAGTAGACATACATTGCAATACATACATTTAATAGAATTGCATTTGTAAAGTGTATTCCCATACACTGATATACATTCCATTTCTACTCTCGTACATTCGAAGGATACATGCACTTGTTGTTAAGTCAAGTTTTGTTTTGTTTTTTTTTTTTATTTGCAATTTTGTTTATATATGGGGGATTTCATGTCAAGTGAACCAACTTTTGAAATCGATGTCTTCCGATCGGGATGAAATTTGCACCAAGGTTAGCTCTATTGGATAGTAACTCAGACACAATTTTTCAACAACATCGGTCGAGAACTCTCTGAGTTATAGGGGGTAAAATTTTGACAATTTGGTCAAACAGGGGTTTTTTCTTATCCATGTAACTTATTACCTATTGTTCTTAGCAAAATGTGTTCCAAATAGTATAGATAGATATTTCTTCGATCTTTCGAAAAAAAATATTTAAAAAAAAAAATAAAAAATTTTTAATATTTTTTTTCCGAAATCAAAAACTTTTTTGACTTTTTTTTAAAATACGCTATTTTTTTTTATTTTTTTTTTTCTTTAAATAAAGTTTAGATATTTTCCTTGAACACCTACTTGGTCGCTTAGTGGGATGCGAGTGGGATATCTATCAAAATAAATATTTTGTAACTCAAAACATAAAATTTTTGACTTTTTTTGCAAAATCAAAAACTTTGTTGACTTTTTTTTTTCAAAATGGACCCTTTTTTAATCTTTTTTTTTAGGTCAAACAAAAGCTTAGATATTATCCTTGAAGACCCTTTTGGTCGCTTAGTGGGATGCGAGTGGGATATCTATCAAAATAAATATTTTTTAACTCAAGACTTACAATTTTTGACTTTTTTTTTTGCAAATACGAATTTTTTTCCAAATGGGCCCTTTTTTTAAAATTTTTTTTGTAGTCAAAAGAAAGCTTAGGTCCATTCCTTTAAGATATTTTTAGTCCCTTAGTGGGATGCGAGTAGGATATCTATCAAAATAAATATTTTGTAACGCAAGACATACAATTTTTTAATTTTTTTTTGCAAAATCAAAATTTTTTTCCAATATGGGCCCTTTTTTAATTTTTTTTTTTTGCTCAAAAGAAAGCCTAGGTCCATTCCTTTAAGATATTTTTAGTCCCTTAGTGGGATGCGAGTGGGATATCTATCAAAATAAATATTTTGTAACGCAAGACATACAATTTTTTAATTTTTTTTTGCAAAATCGAAATTTTTTTCCAATATGGGACTTTTTTTTAAAAATTTTTTTCGCTCAAAAGAAAGCTTAGGTCTTTTCCTTTAAGACCTATTTTGTCACTTAGGAAGATGTGAGTAGGATATCTATTAAAATAAAAATGTTGTAACTCAAGACATTCAATTATTGACTTTTTTTTTGCAAATTCGAATTTTTTTTCAAAATGGGCCCTTTTTTAAAAATTTTTTTTTAGTCAAAAGAAAGCTTAGGTCCATTCCTTTAAGATATTTTAGGTCCCTTAGTGGGATACGAGTGGGATATCTATCAAAATAAATATTTTGTAACTCAAGATATACAATTTTTGATTTTTTGGCAAAAAAGGGCCCATTTGGAAAAAAAATCGTATTTGCAAAAAAAAAAGTCAAAAATTTTAAGTCTTGAGTTAAAAAATATTTATTTTGATAGATATCCCACTCGCATCCCACTAAGCGACCAAAAGGGTCTTCAAGGATAATATCTAAGCTTTTGTTTGACCTAAAAAAAAAAATTAAAAAAGGGTCCATTTTTAAAAAAAAAAGTCAACAAAGTTTTTGATTTTGCAAAAAAAGTCAAAAATTTGATGTTTTGAGTTACAAAATATTTATTTTGATAGATATCCCACTCGCATCCCACTAAGCGACCATGTAGGTGTTCAAGGAAAATATCTAAACTTTATTTTAAGAAAAAAAAAAAATAAAAAAAATAGCGTATTTTAAAAAAAAGTCAAAAAAGTTTTTGATTTCGGAAAAAAAATATTAAAAATTTTTTATTTTTTTTTTTAAATATTTTTTTTCGAAAGATCGAAGAAATAGCTATCTATACTATTTGGAACACATTTTGCTAAGAACAATAGGTAATAAGTTACATGGATAAGAAAAAACCCCTGTTTGACCAAATTGTCAAAATTTTACCCCCTATAACTCAGAGAGTTCTCGACCGATGTTGTTGAAAAATTGTGTCTGAGTTACTATCCAATAGAGCTAACCTTGGTGCAAATTTCATCCCGATCGGAAGACATCGATTTCAAAAGTTGGTTCACTTGACATGAAATCCCCCATATATGTTTTTTTTCTGTTGCCTGCTTATTTGGGTTCATTTTACACTGTGTTGGCTGTGTGTTGCAACAGAACAAACATCTAAGAAATGAGGAACAAAATAAATAAATAGAAAGCCTTGTCGATTGGACAAAATTGAATTAGAATTGATTGAAAAATTAAAAATTAATCTAAATGCATTTGCAATGTTGATGTTCATGATGATGATGATCAATATTGTACGAGTGTTTTTACACTATTGTAAGCAGACAACAACACGATGGTGTTGGTGGTTGTGGTGGCAATAACTACAACAACGTAGCACTCATTCATTTATTTAAACTTTTCTAGTCGTTATAATGTGTACATTGAATAGACAGACGGACAGAAAATCCGACAGACAGATAGTCTAAATATAGACTGTAAAATGTATCCATTTGTCTGTCTGTCTGGCTGCTTGGGTTGTCTGTTACATGCGAACGAATTGCAAAATAAAAGAATATCTGTTATTGTACATACGTATGTATATAGTTTACTTGATTTTCTTGTTGTTGCGAAAAGAAAAAAGTAGCTCACCTGTAAATTTCAAATCATTCATTTGGGTATATGTAATGTAAATAATTGAGCCCCTTTTGTGTTGTTGTGTCGTTGTAAAAAGTCAATTTGTTTTAATTTTTATTTGTTTTATTTGAAATGTCCCTTATTTCCTTGTGTAGTACGTGTGTCTGATGGGTGTTGGTGTAGGTCTCTGTGTTGGTGGGATTGTTGGTTTTTTGGTACATTTTGATCCATTTTATTATTGTTCATTCCTATTCTGTTTTCGTTTTGTAAACATTTTTAATTTTTCACTTTAGTTACTTATTAACAGTTGATTTGAAACTCTTTGCGCTACCTAAAAGAAATTTGATTTTTCCTAGAGCAAGGATCAATTGAATTCTTTTAATAAATGAAAAACTGATTTCTCATTCTTAATAAAATATAGACATTTTAAAGTTAGTTTTAGTTAAAGTAGGCTTTCAAAACCTTTTCCAACGCATAGATACACTTAAATAATTGCAAATATATTTCTATGAATGAAAATAACAAAAACCAAGCAAGAGTAATTCAAGCCTTGAATTATAGTCAAGCAATTGAATTACAGTTGTGTTACACTTCATTTCAAAAAGCATTCTCCAGTAAAAAGTAAACATAGATTCAAACCATAGGTTTTTTGTTAGAAAAATATTTAATTTTTTCAAATATGTTTCAAGTTTAAAACATAATTACATTTAAATTCAACAATATGTTCAATTGCTTGAATTTTTGGGGCTTTGGTGCTTATTGGGAAGAAAATAAAAAAATGTATGTAAACAATTTTAAAATAATAAAACAACATTTGAAATTTATTTTATGTTGAGTCAGACTTTAACTGTTATAGTAAAAAGACTTAATTATCAGCGAGCTCTCTCTTAATGATCAATCTTAACTACAACAACAACAACATGGAGAAGCCCCCAGACAGCGGTGGTTTGTTTCATCCGCCAATTTTACTTGATAAAAATAAAACACTAAAGATAACAACTCCAGGTCCAAAATATCTGGTTATGGTAAGAAAAAATAACACCGATTCACTCTCAAAAGTATCGCCCATTTTAATAAAA
This sequence comes from Calliphora vicina, assembly GCF_958450345.1. Taxonomy (NCBI): domain Eukaryota; kingdom Metazoa; phylum Arthropoda; class Insecta; order Diptera; family Calliphoridae; genus Calliphora; species Calliphora vicina. The sequence continues at coordinate 14,839 of NW_027052664.1, forward strand.
AAGGTAATTGATAATATCTGTGGAGGTGAAGTTACATCTTGTAATAAGCTACGAAACGGAACAATATTAATTAAAACTAAAAACATGATACAAGCCAGCAAGTTAATTAAATTAGGATCTCTGTCCCCCGACATCGAAGTTGAAGTATCAGAACATAATTCCCTTAATTATTCCAAGGGAGTAATTTATTCTAATGATCTGCATTCCCGAAAACGAAATTCAAGAAGAATTAAAATCACAGAATGTTGGAAAAGTTGAAAAAATATTGAAAAAAACTACAGAAGGTAAACTAGATGAAACCGGTTTAGTCATTCTTACATTTAACTCTACATCTCTCCCTTCTGAGATTGCAATTGGATATGAGAGAGTAAGAATACGCACATACATTCCATTACCACTCCGATGCAAGTCGTGCTTACGTTATGGCCACATTGTTAAAACCTGCAAAAATATAAAATTATGCCCTAACTGTTCTCAGGAATTTCATTTAGGAGAAACTGAAGAATTTTGTACAACCACCAAAACATGTATAAACTGCAAAGAAGATAATCTTAATTTTAATCACTCCGCAACAGACAAAATCTGTCCAATATTTCTTAAGGAAAAAGAGATCCAAGCAATTATCACCCAAGAAAAAGTTAGTAAGAAGAAAGCTACGAATATATCGAGCCCTTAGCGCCAAATTATCGTAAGCGACATTTTTTAAATTTTTTTTATTGCAAAAATTAAAATTTTATGGACCGACTGATGTTTTAGCGTTCTCAGAATATCAAAATTGTTAATAACTTCAAAATTATAGGGGGTAAGATTTTATCGTAAGTCAATGTTTACATTTTACAGTAAACGAATTTTATCGTAAGCGACACATAGTGGTATAGAAACAAAAGAAGGAAATAAATGTGTAACTTCTAAATGGTTAGATTGGTTTGAATGAAATTTCATATGCGCAAAGAAGAAGTGTTCTCGAGTTTAAGTTCTGAACTCTCACCTTATGGGCCCACCAAGGCCGCGACCAAGGGTCCTCAAAGTAGGACACCTCGGGTATATTACATTTTTAAAATGATCATATTTCTTCGTTTGTGTACCGATTTCAAAAAAATTACACACATAAAATCTTTTCATCGAGTGCTACAAAAGACCTAGTCGTAGGTATCAATTGTCTCTTATAGCTTAGGAGATATTCGCATTTGAAAATTAAATTTTCAAATTTTTTACCCATCCCACTCCAGTTTTTTGATAACAGCGTATCCAAATATTTTCCGATATTCTCCAGTTTTCCTTCATTGGAATAACAATATACGTATGTGCCAAATAAGAAAATAACTGTTTAAAAATAATGACTAAGTCCAAAGTTATATGCATTTGAATTTAAAAAATTTTTAAAAGCCGATTTTTCGCAAATTTATTGGGAAAAAAGAACTTTTTTTCTTTTTAAGTTATCGCAAAAAATTTCTAAGAGGATGTATAAGGATTTTATACTTTCTGAAAGATAGATTTTCATAAAATATTTTAAATGAAAAACAAATTAAAAATTTTTGTTACCGAGGGGACCAGGTCCATTCAAAAAACACCTATTTTTTATGTCAAATTAAACTTTAGGGCAAAAATTCTCAAATCGCGTATTCGATATCAAAATATAATAACCGATTTTAGATGGCCCAATATGCTTTTAGTTATCTTGTAAAGGATTCCGATAACTCCGACCCAGGTATGGATATTATAGCCAAAAAACTAAAAATTTACATTTTTGGGATTTTTCAAGACTTTTTTGGGAATTGCGGGATTGCTGATAATAAATTTCAAAATTCGTTTTTATTTTTCCATTTTAAATAGAAAATTTTACATAACTGTGAAATTTCATTAAAAACAATTCATAAATAAATATTTTATTTCAATTCGAAAAATTTGTATCTATGCAAAAATTCAATAAAAAATATTTTTTGTCATATTTTTCAATAAAGTATTCAATGAATTTTTAACTGTCAAAAGTTATAAATATTTTTGACAAATAGACAAATAGCTTGAACGAAATTATAATATATCGCATCATAAAATTTTTAATTCTATGTATAAATTTCAAAATAATCGAAAAAACCTTCTCCTGTAAAATTTGTGTTTTGTCGCTTACGATAATTTGGCGCTAAGGGCTCGATATATAAAGAACGTCACCATAATACAAATACTTCATATGCTTCTATAGTTAAAAATATATCAAACTCTAACTACTTAACTCCTCAACAAACAATGAAATCAGATCAAAAGAGCATATCGGTAAATATCGGTAAATATCACTGATCACATAGCAACAGAAAATATTAATACTACCCAACGGGTCTCACAAGACTATTCTACTATTATATCTGATGTAGATATATCAGAGAGTGATGTAAATGATATAGAATTGCAAAATGTCTCTTCTCTATCAGGAACAGAAAATACCCAATCCCAACCAACAACAAGTAACAATACATTTCTTCTCCCAAAGAACATATCAAATAAAAACAAGACCAAGATAAAGAAGAAACTGATATCAGGCAACAAGAAAAAATAATCTCTTATACATATTTAGTTACAATGTCTCTTATAAATTACAATCCACACTTGCCGTTATTCCACATTCTCTACATAGTCAACAATTGTAATCAAAATATTCGAATTATCTCTCGTATTGCTTTTTCTCTCTATATTTCAATTTTATATTTATTTCTTAATACAAAAATAATAGTACCTTTTACACACAATAATATATATTTTTCTCCCACGTATTTAGACTTTGTTTACATACTTAATAATTTTCTTTACATATCTATAAAACTAAAGTCTGTATCAGAACTTATCGATTTTTCTGTAATTAAAATAATCTATTTAAAACTATCATTTCATTTATTAACAAATTTTATGCATTTTAATGAACCATATTACTTTTTAATATATATTTTCAATTTATTTACTTCTCATTATAAAATGTTAAAAATAAGAAAATACCTAATTATTAAATGATTAAAATATGTTATTGAATATTATTCAATGGAACATCAACGGATATATTAACAATTATAATGAATTGTTGATTCTTATTAAAAAATACAATCCAAAAATTATAACTATTCAAGAATCCCATATCCACTCCCTAGCTAACATACCAATCCCTATAAATTATAATCTTTACTGTACAAACTCATCATCCACCAGATACGGAGGTGTAGCAATTCTAATTCACACATCAATAGAACATAAAATTATTCCCCTTGAAAAAGACTTTGATACAGTGTGTTTAGAAATAAAATCTGGTATCAAATTTAATATTGTCAGCGCATACATCCCACCCTCTCCGCAAATGAGAATAAAGAATATGAACTTGGAGAATGTCTTTGGAATCTTTAACAGTGAAACTATTATAACAGGAGACTTTAATGCCTGGCACAGTGCTTGGGGATCCCCCTCAAATAACCAACGAGGAAAACTTATAGAAAACTTTGTATCCAAATCACAATTCATAATTCTAAACAATGGATCTCCAACTCATTTGAGCACACATGGCACACTTACACATGTTGACCTTACATTATGCACCCCTTCTATGGCAGCTATAGCAAATTGGGAAATTGAAGAAAATCTTTGCGGAAGCGACCATTTTCCAATTATAATATCACTATATTATTTCAAAACGCACAAAGCCGACTGGTCAAAATTTCACAACATTTGTTCAAATCTTTGCTTGCAAAAAACCATTAGTAATAACATAAACAAAGAGGCAGCCAACATACGTAAAATTGTAACTCAAGCCGCTAATATATCTATACCCCAATCATCCGCAAATATGATCTCCAAGAAAGTTCCTTGGTGGAATCAAAGCCTTAATAATCTAAAAAAATAAAAGAACACTGCGTGGAACTATTTCAAACGAAATATAAATACCCAAAACCTCATAAATTTCAAAAAACTAAACGCAGCTTTTAAAAGGGAAATAAAATCAGCAAAACAAAAATCTTTATATGAGTTTACTTCAACCATCAATCCAACTTCGTCAATAGAATATTTATGGAGAAATATAAACAACTTTACCGGTTACAGAGCCTCCCATCAAATACACAGTATACAATCAAATGTTAATTCATCACATTTGACTACAAACAAAGAGGAAATTGCAAATACTTTATGTAAATTCTGGTCTGATAGCGCATCAGATTATAAATTCACAAAGGAATTCAGAAACAAGAAATACACTGCCATACGTAATGTACCCACAACTTCACCTTCAGCTACTTCGATTACAATAGAACAGGACATACTTTTAACGGAATTAACAACAGTTCTTCAAAGTCTAAAGGGAAAAACCCCAGGTATTGATAGAATTTCTTATGTAATGCTGAAAAAATTACCAACTAATATGCAACAGAGAATACTTGATTTTTTTAACAACATATTTAAAAACTTAATACCACAGCAATACAAAATGAGCATAATAGTTCCAATACTAAAACCAAACGCGAATAAAACTATCCCCAATTCGTATCGACCTATATCACTGAACCCATGCCTGTCAAAAGTTCTAGATAAAATCATAGCAAACAGGCTATGGTGGCTTGTCATGTCCAACAAGCTTCTCGATAGTCGTCAATTCGGATTTAAGAAAGGTAAATCAACAATTGATTCTCTACTTTATGTAGATTATCAAATTGCAAACTGCCTTTCCTTAAAAAAACATGCAACAATCATTTCATTAGGCATCCACTTGTAAGAGTAGCAAACTATTACTCTAAATGTCAACCACTACAGAATGAGATACCTCAGGGATCACCTTTATCAGTTATACTATTTCTCATAGCATATAATAAACTCTGCGTAAACATATCATTCTATAAAGATATCGATTATGTAGCTTATGCCGACGATTTTCACTTAATAGTAAGATCAAACCATGAAAAAAACCCAATAATTAATGTACAAAACCTTTTTAAAGACATTCAAAATTGGTGTGATTACTCAGGAGCAGTTCTATCATCAACAAAATGCAAATGTGTACACATCTGCAGGAAAAAAAATTGTGCTTGTACAATATTGTGTAACAATATTTCTATAATGGAGGTTGACAATCTTAGAATACTTGGGCTAACTATAAACAGGAAATACAATTGGAAATGTCAAATAGAAAATTTAACATCATCTTTAACCAAGCAACTTAATATTATTAAATGCTTGTCTAGTCCCAAATTCAACTGTAACACTTATACGCTGGTATCTATTACAAAAACACTTCTGTTATCCAAAATTAATTATGCTCTTCCCTTTTTTGGCTATTCACCAAAGTCATCCTTAAAAAGATTAAAATCCAAAATTTTTTCGGCTATAAGATTTGCCCTAGGAGCGTTTCGTACTACTCCTGTAACGAATATGTTATTCGAATCCAACATATTATCATTAGAAATCCAGAGGGATCTTCCAACTTCTCGATTACTGAAATCTATATATAATAATCCAGCAATGCAATCATAAAAAAATGTTCCAATACTAAAAAAGTGCCTAAATTCCCATCTGTAATTTATAAAATTGTCCAAACCGCGAAGGAATTAGATCTACCAATTCAAAGGCACTTCTTTAAGCAAAAAATAAAACCTCATTGGCATTTTAATCAAACATCCATAAATACTGTTCTAAACAACTTTACAAAAACAACAACTGATTCATCATTATTTAAAAAATTATTTCATGAAATTCGTGACAAACATAAAAACTACTGTTTTATCTATACGGACGCCTCTAAAACAAACGATCAAGTAAGTTATGGTATAACTTCCAACAATATAACTATTAAAACCTCATTACTTCCAAATTACACAACCATATTTACCGCAGAAATCATTGCCATTACTGAGGCTTTGAATATAATTAAGAACAAGATTGGAATTTTTGCAATCTGTTCCGACTCAATGTCATCATTAAAAGCTATTTCTAACATGTCCAATAACAATATATACGCTTCGTTTATAAGAAATTTTCTAATTGAAAAATATTAATCTGGACCCCAGGTCACTGTGGTATTGAGGGAAATGAGCTAGCCGACAAACTTGCGAAGGAAGCATTAATATCTCCTCTTTTATCAACATCCAACTATAATATATACGACATAAACAAATTCATAAGGACATATCATTTCTCCAGAAATAAAACCTTTACCTTGACATCTGATTGGTACAGGAAAACGAATAATGGAAAAATAACCATTGATAATTTTCTACAAAATAGAAAAAACACACTGAACAGAAGAGACTGCATCAAATTTGAACGAATTCGCCTGGGACACACTAAGCTCTCACACGGCCACATAATCCATATACCAATCGAGCCGATTTGTAACTGCAACATTTCGTCAAATAAAATTCTAGAACATATCCTCACCTCTTGTCCTAATTTTCAAATCCAACGGAACAACTCCTTTAAAAATTCAACTTATCTCAAATCCTACATCTGAATCCATTTCAAAAGTTATATCCTTTCTAAAAGAATCTAACCTATACAATCTTATTTGATATCATAACATACTCGATATATGTAAATACCTGTAAATAAAATATATCTCTTACAATGTAAAATAATTATTTGATATGTAGAGCCTAAGGTCCTGTAGCCATGGCCATCTTTAAACATTAGATTTTAATTTGTAATTATTCTCTAATGCTATATAAATAATAAATAAAATATTTTATGTTATGTTTCTAATGTTTCTACCACCGACTGGAATCAATTAAATTTGATGTCTATAGAGGATTTTTAATTCGTATAAAATATATAAAAACATTCTTTAACATGTTTTAAATTAAAACCAGTTGTTCTCTGTTGCTGGTTTATTATACCTTTGCTATTGACGTACGTACGTACATACATACATACACAGAGAAAACAGATTCGTGATAGCAACCGAATTTGTTGCCAATCGAATGATTCTATCTTAGTAACCGAATTTTACAG
>NW_027052665.1:0-40167 GCF_958450345.1 Calliphora vicina
ATTGTAGCTTTCTAACAAGGTATAACTTATGTAGCTAGCATAAATAGTACCCGATATATATGCGGGTATATCGGACATTTTTCAAAAAATGTCCCAAAATTACCCCAGTTTTTAACGACTTCATATAAATCGCAATTTTAAAAGGCCCTAAAGAGCTAGGAAGCTAAATTTTTTTATATTTGGATGACATGAGATTGTAGCTTTCTAACAAGGTATAACTTATGTAGCTAGCATAAATAGTACCCGATATATATGCGGGTATATCGGACATTTTTCAAAAAATGTCCCAAAATTACCCCAGTTTTAACGACTTCATATAAATCGCAATTTTAAAAGGCCCTAAAGAGCTAGGAAGCTAAATTTTTTTATATTTGGATGGCATGAGATTGTAGCTTTCTAACAAGGTATAACTTATGTAGCTAGCATAAATAGTACCCGATATATATGCGGGTATATCGGACATTTTTCAAAAAATGTCCCAAAATTACCCCAGTTTTTAACGACTTCATATAAATCGCAATTATAAAGGCCCCTAAAGAGCTAGGAAGCAAAATTTTTTTATATTTGGATGGCATGAGATTGTAGCTTTCTAACAAGGTATAACTTATGTAGCTAGCATAAATAGTACCCGATATATATGCGGGCATATCGGACATTTTTCGAAAAATGTCCCAAAATTACCCAAGTTTTTAACGACTTCATATAAATCGCAATTCTAAAGGCCCCTAAAGAGCTAGGAAGCTAAATTTTTTTATATTTGGATGGCATGAGATTGTAGCTTTCTAACAAGGTATAACTTATGTAGCTGGCATAAATAGTACCCGATATATATGCGGGCATATCGGACATTTTTCGAAAAATGTCCCAAAATTACCCAAGTTTTTAACGACTTCATATAAATCGCAATTCTAAAGGCCCCTAAAGAGCTAGGAAGCTAAATTTTTTTATATTTGGATGGCATGAGATTGTAGCTTTCTAACAAGGTATAACTTATGTAGCTAGCATAAATAGTACCCGATATATATGCGGGCATATCGGACATTTTTCGAAAAATGTCCCAAAATTACCCAAGTTTTTAACGACTTCATATAAATCGCAATTCTAAAGGCCCCTAAAGAGCTAGGAAGCTAAATTTTTTTTATATTTGGATGACATGAGATTGTAGCTTTCTAACAAGGTATAACTTATGTAGCTAGCATAAATAGTACCCGATATATATGCGGGTATATCGGACATTTTTCAAAAAATGTCCCAAAATTACCCCAGTTTTTAACGACTTCATATAAATCGCAATTTTAAAAGGCCCTAAAGAGCTAGGAAGCTAAATTTTTTTATATTTGGATGACATGAGATTGTAGCTTTCTAACAAGGTATAACTTATGTAGCTAGCATAAATAGTACCCGATATATATGCGGGTATATCGGACATTTTTCAAAAAATGTCCCAAAATTACCCCAGTTTTTAACGAAGCTAGGAAGCTAAATTTTTTATATTTGGATGGCATGAGATTGTAGCTTTCTAACAAGGTATAACTTATGTAGCTAGCATAAATAGTACCCGATATATATGCGGGCATATCGGACATTTTTCGAAAAATGTCCCAAAATTACCCAAGTTTTTAACGACTTCATATAAATCGCAATTCTAAAGGCCCCTAAAGAGCTAGGAAGCTAAATTTTTTTATATTTGGATGGCATGAGATTGTAGCTTTCTAACAAGGTATAACTTATGTAGCTAGCATAAATAGTACCCGATATATATGCGGGCATATCGGACATTTTTCGAAAAATGTCCCAAAATTACCCAAGTTTTTAACGACTTCATATAAATCGCAATTCTAAAGGCCCCTAAAGAGCTAGGAAGCTACATTTTTTTATATTTGGATGGCATGAGATTGTAGCTTTCTAACAAGGTATAACTTATGTAGCTAGCATAAATATTACCCGATATATATGCGGGTATATCGGACATTTTTCAAAAAATGTCCCAAAATTACCCCAGTTTTTAACGACTTCATATAAATCGCAATTTTAAAAGGCCCTAAAGAGCTAGGAAGCTAAATTTTTTTATATTTGGATGACATGAGATTGTAGCTTTCTAACAAGGTATAACTTATGTAGCTAGCATAAATAGTACCCGATATATATGCGGGTATATCGGACATTTTTCAAAAAATGTCCCAAAATTACCCCAGTTTTTAACGACTTCATATAAATCGCAATTTTAAAAGGCCCTAAAGAGCTAGGAAGCTAAATTTTTTTATATTTGGATGGCATGAGATTGTAGCTTTCTAACAAGGTATAACTTATGTAGCTAGCATAAATAGTACCCGATATATATGCGGGTATATCGGACATTTTTCAAAAATGTCCCAAAATTACCCCAGTTTTTAACGACTTCATATAAATCGCAATTATAAAGGCCCCTAAAGAGCTAGGAAGCTAAATTTTTTTATATTTGGATGGCATGAGATTGTAGCTTTCTAACAAGGTATAACTTATGTAGCTAGCATAAATAGTACCCGATATATATGCGGGCATATCGGACATTTTTCGAAAAATGTCCCAAAATTACCCAAGTTTTTAACGACTTCATATAAATCGCAATTCTAAAGGCCCCTAAAGAGCTAGGAAGCTAAATTTTTTTATATTTGGATGGCATGAGATTGTAGCTTTCTAACAAGGTATAACTTATGTAGCTAGCATAAATAGTACCCGATATATATGCGGGCATATCGGACATTTTTCGAAAAATGTCCCAAAATTACCCCAGTTTTTAACGACTTCATATAAATCGCAATTATAAAGGCCCCTAAAGAGCTAGGAAGCTAAATTTTTTTATATTTGGATGACATGAGATTGTAGCTTTCTAACAAGGTATAACTTATGTAGCTAGCATAAATAGTACCCGATATATATGCGGGTATATCGGACATTTTTCAAAAAATGTCTCAAAATTACCCCAGTTTTTAACGACTTCATATAAATCGCAATTTTAAAAGGCCCTAAAGAGCTAGGAAGCTAAATTTTTCTATATTTGGATGACATGAGATTGTAGCTTTCTAACAAGGTATAACTTATGTAGCTAGCATAAATAGTACCCGATATATATGCGGGTATATCGGACATTTTTCAAAAAATGTCCCAAAATTACCCCAGTTTTTAACGACTTCATATAAATCGCAATTTTAAAAGGCCCTAAAGAGCTAGGAAGCTAAATTTTTTTATATTTGGATGGCATGAGATTGTAGCTTTCTAACAAGGTATAACTTATGTAGCTAGCATAAATAGTACCCGATATATATGCGGGTATATCGGACATTTTTCAAAAAATGTCCCAAAATTACCCCAGTTTTTAACGACTTCATATAAATCGCAATTATAAAGGCCCCTAAAGAGCTAGGAAGCTACATTTTTTTATATTTGGATGGCATGAGATTGTAGCTTTCTAACAAGGTATAACTTATGTAGCTAGCATAAATAGTACCCGATATATATGCGGGTATATCGGACATTTTTCAAAAAATGTCCCAAAATTACCCCAGTTTTTAACGACTTCATATAAATCGCAATTATAAAGGCCCCTAAAGAGCTAGGAAGCTAAATTTTTTTATATTTGGATGGCATGAGATTGTAGCTTTCTAACAAGGTATAACTTATGTAGCTAGCATAAACAGTACCCGATATATATGCGGGCATATCGGACATTTTTCGAAAAATGTCCCAAAATTACCCAAGTTTTTAACGACTTCATATAAATCGCAATTCTAAAGGCCCCTAAAGAGCTAGGAAGCTAAATTTTTTTATATTTGGATGGCATGAGATTGTAGCTTTCTAACAAGGTATAACTTATGTAGCTAGCATAAATAGTACCCGATATATATGCGGGCATATCGGACATTTTTCGAAAAATGTCCCAAAATTACCCCAGTTTTTAACGACTTCATATAAATCGCAATTATAAAGGCCCCTAAAGAGCTAGGAAGCTAAATTTTTTTATATTTGGATGGCATGAGATTGTAGCTTTCTAACAAGGTATAACTTATGTAGCTAGCATAAATAGTACCCGATATATATGCGGGCATATCGGACATTTTTCGAAAAATGTCCCAAAATTACCCAAGTTTTTAACGACTTCATATAAATCGCAATTCTAAAGGCCCCTAAAGAGCTAGGAAGCTAAATTTTTTTTATATTTGGATGACATGAGATTGTAGCTTTCTAACAAGGTATAACTTATGTAGCTAGCATAAATAGTACCCGATATATATGCGGGTATATCGGACATTTTTCAAAAAATGTCCCAAAATTACCCCAGTTTTTAACGACTTCATATAAATCGCAATTTTAAAAGGCCCTAAAGAGCTAGGAAGCTAAATTTTTTATATTTGGATGACATGAGATTGTAGCTTTCTAACAAGGTATAACTTATGTAGCTAGCATAAATAGTACCCGATATATATGCGGGTATATCGGACATTTTTCAAAAATGTCCCAAAATTACCCCAGTTTTTAACGACTTCATATAAATCGCAATTTTAAAAGGCCCTAAAGAGCTAGGAAGCTAAATTTTTTTATATTTGGATGGCATGAGATTGTAGCTTTCTAACAAGGTATAACTTATGTAGCTAGCATAAATAGTACCCGATATATATGCGGGTATATCGGACATTTTTCAAAAAATGTCCCAAAATTACCCCAGTTTTTAACGACTTCATATAAATCGCAATTTTAAAGGCCCTAAAGAGCTAGGAAGCTAAATTTTTTTATATTTGGATGACATGAGATTGTAGCTTTCTAACAAGGTATAACTTATGTAGCTAGCATAAATAGTACCCGATATATATGCGGGTATATCGGACATTTTTCAAAAAATGTCCCAAAATTACCCCAGTTTTTAACGACTTCATATAAATCGCAATTATAAAGGCCCCTAAAGAGCTAGGAAGCTACATTTTTTTATATTTGGATGGCATGAGATTGTAGCTTTCTAACAAGGTATAACTTATGTAGCTAGCATAAATAGTACCCGATATATATGCGGGTATATCGGACATTTTTCAAAAATGTCCCAAAATTACCCCAGTTTTTAACGACTTCATATAAATCGCAATTTTAAAAGGCCCTAAAGAGCTAGGAAGCTAAATTTTTTTATATTTGGATGGCATGAGATTGTAGCTTTCTAACAAGGTATAACTTATGTAGCTAGCATAAATAGTACCCGATATATATGCGGGTATATCGGACATTTTTCAAAAAATGTCCCAAAATTACCCCAGTTTTTAACGACTTCATATAAATCGCAATTATAAAGGCCCCTAAAGAGCTAGGAAGCTACATTTTTTTATATTTGGATTGCATGAGATTGTAGCTTTCTAACAAGGTATAACTTATGTAGCTAGCATAAATAGTACCCGATATATATGCGGGTATATCGGACATTTTTCAAAAAATGTCCCAAAATTACCCCAGTTTTTAACGACTTCATATAAATCGCAATTTTAAAAGGCCCTAAAGAGCTAGGAAGCTAAATTTTTTTATATTTGGATGACATGAGATTGTAGCTTTCTAACAAGGTATAACTTATGTAGCTAGAATAAATAGTACCCGATATATATGCGGGTATATCGGACATTTTTCAAAAAATGTCCCAAAATTACCCCAGTTTTTAACGACTTCATATAAATCGCAATTTTAAAAGGCCCTAAAGAGCTAGGAAGCTAAATTTTTTTATATTTGGATGGCATGAGATTGTAGCTTTCTAACAAGGTATAACTTATGTAGCTAGCATAAATAGTACCCGATATATATGCGGGTATATCGGACATTTTTCAAAAAATGTCCCAAAATTACCCCAGTTTTAACGACTTCATATAAATCGCAATTATAAAGGCCCCTAAAGAGCTAGGAAGCTAAATTTTTTTATATTTGGATGGCATGAGATTGTAGCTTTCTAACAAGGTATAACTTATGTAGCTAGCATAAATAGTACCCGATATATATGCGGGCATATCGGACATTTTTCAAAAAATGTCCCAAAATTACCCAAGTTTTTAACGACTTCATATAAATCGCAATTATAAAGGCCCCTAAAGAGCTAGGAAGCTAAATTTTTTTATATTTGGATGGCATGAGATTGTAGCTTTCTAACAAGGTATAACTTATGTAGCTAGCATAAATAGTACCCGATATATATGCGGGTATATCGGACATTTTTCAAAAAATGTCCCAAAATTACCCCAGTTTTTAACGACTTCATATAAATCGCAATTATAAAGGCCCCTAAAGAGCTAGGAAGCTAAATTTTTTTATATTTGGATGGCATGAGATTGTAGCTTTCTAACAAGGTATAACTTATGTAGCTAGCATAAATAGTACCCGATATATATGCGGGCATATCGGACATTTTTCGAAAAATGTCCCAAAATTACCCAAGTTTTTAACGACTTCATATAAATCGCAATTCTAAAGGCCCCTAAAGAGATAGGAAGCTAAATTTTTTTTATATTTGGATGACATGAGATTGTAGCTTTCTAACAAGGTATAACTTATGTAGCTAGCATAAATAGTACCCGATATATATGCGGGTATATCGGACATTTTTCAAAAAATGTCCCAAAATTACCCCAGTTTTTAACGACTTCATATAAATCGCAATTTTAAAAGGCCCTAAAGAGCTAGGAAGCTAAATTTTTTTATATTTGGATGACATGAGATTGTAGCTTTCTAACAAGGTATAACTTATGTAGCTAGCATAAATAGTACCCGATATATATGCGGGTATATCGGACATTTTTCAAAAAATGTCTCAAAATTACCCCAGTTTTTAACGACTTCATATAAATCGCAATTTTAAAAGGCCCTAAAGAGCTAGGAAGCTAAATTTTTTTATATTTGGATGACATGAGATTGTAGCTTTCTAACAAGGTATAACTTATGTAGCTAGCATAAATAGTACCCGATATATATGCGGGTATATCGGACATTTTTCAAAAAATGTCCCAAAATTACCCCAGTTTTTAACGACTTCATATAAATCGCAATTTTAAAAGGCCCTAAAGAGCTAGGAAGCTAAATTTTTTTATATTTGGATGACATGAGATTGTAGCTTTCTAACAAGGTATAACTTATGTAGCTAGCATAAATAGTACCCGATATATATGCGGGTATATCGGACATTTTTCAAAAAATGTCCCAAAATTACCCCAGTTTTTAACGACTTCATATAAATCGCAATTTTAAAAGGCCCTAAAGAGCTAGGAAGCTAAATTTTTTTATATTTGGATGGCATGAGATTGTAGCTTTCTAACAAGGTATAACTTATGTAGCTAGCATAAATAGTACCCGATATATATGCGGGTATATCGGACATTTTTCAAAAAATGTCCCAAAATTACCCCAGTTTTTAACGACTTCATATAAATCGCAATTATAAAGGCCCCTAAAGAGCTAGGAAGCTACATTTTTTTATATTTGGATTGCATGAGATTGTAGCTTTCTAACAAGGTATAACTTATGTAGCTAGCATAAATAGTACCCGATATATATGCGGGTATATCGGACATTTTTCAAAAAATGTCCCAAAATTACCCCAGTTTTTAACGACTTCATATAAATCGCAATTTTAAAAGGCCCTAAAGAGCTAGGAAGCTAAATTTTTTTATATTTGGATGGCATGAGATTGTAGCTTTCTAACAAGGTATAACTTATGTAGCTAGAATAAATAGTACCCGATATATATGCGGGTATATCGGACATTTTTCAAAAATGTCCCAAAATTACCCCAGTTTTTAACGACTTCATATAAATCGCAATTTTAAAAGGCCCTAAAGAGCTAGGAAGCTAAATTTTTTTATATTTGGATGGCATGAGATTGTAGCTTTCTAACAAGGTATAACTTATGTAGCTAGCATAAATAGTACCCGATATATATGCGGGTATATCGGACATTTTTCAAAAAATGTCCCAAAATTACCCCAGTTTTTAACGACTTCATATAAATCGCAATTATAAAGGCCCCTAAAGAGCTAGGAAGCTAAATTTTTTTATATTTGGATGGCATGAGATTGTAGCTTTCTAACAAGGTATAACTTATGTAGCTAGCATAAATAGTACCCGATATATATGCGGGTATATCGGACATTTTTCAAAAAATGTCCCAAAATTACCCCAGTTTTTAACGACTTCATATAAATCGCAATTATAAAGGCCCCTAAAGAGCTAGGAAGCTAAATTTTTTTATATTTGGATGGCATGAGATTGTAGCTTTCTAACAAGGTATAACTTATGTAGCTAGCATAAATAGTACCCGATATATATGCGGGCATATCGGACATTTTTCGAAAAATGTCCCAAAATTACCCAAGTTTTTAACGACTTCATATAAATCGCAATTCTAAAGGCCCCTAAAGAGCTAGGAAGCTAATTTTTTTTTATATTTGGATGACATGAGATTGTAGCTTTCTAACAAGGTATAACTTATGTAGCTAGCATAAATAGTACCCGATATATATGCGGGTATATCGGACATTTTTCAAAAAATGTCCCAAAATTACCCCAGTTTTTAACGACTTCATATAAATCGCAATTTTAAAAGGCCCTAAAGAGCTAGGAAGCTAAATTTTTTTATATTTGGATGACATGAGATTGTAGCTTTCTAACAAGGTATAACTTATGTAGCTAGCATAAATAGTACCCGATATATATGCGGGTATATCGGACATTTTTCAAAAAATGTCTCAAAATTACCCCAGTTTTTAACGACTTCATATAAATCGCAATTTTAAAAGGCCCTAAAGAGCTAGGAAGCTAAATTTTTTTATATTTGGATGACATGAGATTGTAGCTTTCTAACAAGGTATAACTTATGTAGCTAGCATAAATAGTACCCGATATATATGCGGGTATATCGGACATTTTTCAAAAAATGTCTCAAAATTACCCCAGTTTTTAACGACTTCATATAAATCGCAATTTTAAAAGGCCCTAAAGAGCTAGGAAGCTAAATTTTTTTATATTTGGATGACATGAGATTGTAGCTTTCTAACAAGGTATAACTTATGTAGCTAGCATAAATAGTACCCGATATATATGCGGGTATATCGGACATTTTTCAAAAAATGTCCCAAAATTACCCCAGTTTTTAACGACTTCATATAAATCGCAATTTTAAAAGGCCCTAAAGAGCTAGGAAGCTAAATTTTTTTATATTTGGATGGCATGAGATTGTAGCTTTCTAACAAGGTATAACTTATGTAGCTAGCGTAAATAGTACCCGATATATATGCGGGTATATCGGACATTTTTCAAAAAATGTCCCAAAATTACCCCAGTTTTTAACGACTTCATATAAATCGCAATTATAAAGGCCCCTAAAGAGCTAGGAAGCTAAATTTTTTTATATTTGGATGGCATGAGATTGTAGCTTTCTAACAAGGTATAACTTATGTAGCTAGCATAAATAGTACCCGATATATATGCGGGTATATCGGACATTTTTCAAAAAATGTCCCAAAATTACCCCAGTTTTTAACGACTTCATATAAATCGCAATTTTAAAAGGCCCTAAAGAGCTAGGAAGCTAAATTTTTTTTATATTTGGATGGCATGAGATTGTAGCTTTCTAACAAGGTATAACTTATGTAGCTAGCGTAAATAGTACCCGATATATATGCGGGTATATCGGACATTTTTCAAAAAATGTCCCAAAATTACCCCAGTTTTTAACGACTTCATATAAATCTCAATTTTAAAAGGCCCTAAAGAGCTAGGAAGCTAAATTTTTTTTATATTTGGATGGCATGAGATTGTAGCTTTCTAACAAGGTATAACTTATGTAGCTAGCATAAATAGTACCCGATATATATGCGGGTATATCGGACATTTTTCAAAAAATGTCCCAAAATTACCCCAGTTTTTAACGACTTCATATAAATCGCAATTTTAAAAGGCCCTAAAGAGCTAGGAAGCTAAATTTTTTTTATATTTGGATGACATGAGATTGTAGCTTTCTAACAAGGTATAACTTATGTAGCTAGCATAAATAGTACCCGATATATATGCGGGTATATCGGACATTTTTCAAAAAATGTCCCAAAATTACCCCAGTTTTTAACGACTTCATATAAATCGCAATTTTAAAAGGCCCTAAAGCGCTAGGAAGCTAAATTTTTTTATATTTGGATGGCATGAGATTGTAGCTTTCTAACAAGGTATAACTTATGTAGCTAGCATAAATAGTACCCGATATATATGCGGGTATATCGGACATTTTTCAAAAAATGACCCAAAATTACCCCAGTTTTTAACGACTTCATATAAATCGCAATTATAAAGGCCCCTAAAGAGCTAGGAAGCTACATTTTTTTATATTTGGATGGCATGAGATTGTAGCTTTCTAACAAGGTATAACTTATGTAGCTAGCATAAATAGTACCCGATATATATGCGGGTATATCGGACATTTTTCAAAAATGTCCCAAAATTACCCCAGTTTTTAACGACTTCATATAAATCGCAATTTTAAAAGGCCCTAAAGAGCTAGGAAGCTAAATTTTTTTATATTTGGATGACATGAGATTGTAGCTTTCTAACAAGGTATAACTTATGTAGCTAGAATAAATAGTACCCGATATATATGCGGGTATATCGGACATTTTTCAAAAATGTCCCAAAATTACCGCAGTTTTTAACGACTTCATATAAATCGCAATTTTAAAAGGCCCTAAAGAGCTAGGAAGCTAAATTTTTTTATATTTGGATGGCATGAGATTGTAGCTTTCTAACAAGGTATAACTTATGTAGCTAGCATAAATAGTACCCGATATATATGCGGGTATATCGGACATTTTTCGAAAAATGTCCCAAAATTACCCCAGTTTTTAACGATTTCATATAAATCGCAATTATAAAGGCCCCTAAAGAGCTAGGAAGCTACATTTTTTTATATTTGGATGGCATGAGATTGTAGCTTTCTAACAAGGTATAACTTATGTAGCTAGCATAAATAGTACCCGATATATATGCGGGTATATCGGACATTTTTCAAAAAATGTCCCAAAATTACCCCAGTTTTTAACGACTTCATATAAATCGCAATTTTAAAAGGCCCTAAAGAGCTAGGAAGCTAAATTTTTTTATATTTGGATGACATGAGATTGTAGCTTTCTAACAAGGTATAACTTATGTAGCTAGCATAAATAGTACCCGATATATATGCGGGTATATCGGACATTTTTCAAAAAATGTCCCAAAATTACCCCAGTTTTTAACGACTTCATATAAATCGCAATTTTAAAAGGCCCTAAAGAGCTAGGAAGCTAAATTTTTTTATATTTGGATGGCATGAGATTGTAGCTTTCTAACAAGGTATAACTTATGTAGCTAGCATAAATAGTACCCGATATATATGCGGGTATATCGGACATTTTTCAAAAATGTCCCAAAATTACCCCAGTTTTTAACGACTTCATATAAATCGCAATTTTAAAGGCCCTAAAGAGCTAGGAAGCTAAATTTTTTTATATTTGGATGGCATGAGATTGTAGCTTTCTAACAAGGTATAACTTATGTAGCTAGCATAAATAGTACCCGATATATATGCGGGCATATCGGACATTTTTCGAAAAATGTCCCAAAATTACCCAAGTTTTTAACGACTTCATATAAATCGCAATTCTAAAGGCCCCTAAAGAGCTAGGAAGCTAAATTTTTTTATATTTGGATGGCATGAGATTGTAGCTTTCTAACAAGGTATAACTTATGTAGCTAGCATAAATAGTACCCGATATATATGCGGGCATATCGGACATTTTTCGAAAAATGTCCCAAAATTACCCCAGTTTTTAACGACTTCATATAAATCGCAATTATAAAGGCCCTAAAGAGCTAGGAAGCTAAATTTTTTTATATTTGGATGGCATGAGATTGTAGCTTTCTAACAAGGTATAACTTATGTAGCTAGCATAAATAGTACCCGATATATATGCGGGCATATCGGACATTTTTCGAAAAATGTCCCAAAATTACCCCAGTTTTTAACGACTTCATATAAATCGCAATTATAAAGGCCCCTAAAGAGCTAGGAAGCTAAATTTTTTTATATTTGGATGGCATGAGATTGTAGCTTTCTAACAAGGTATAACTTATGTAGCTAGCATAAATAGTACCCGATATATATGCGGGTATATCGGACATTTTTCAAAAAATGTCTCAAAATTACCCCAGTTTTTAACGACTTCATATAAATCGCAATTTTAAAAGGCCCTAAAGAGCTAGGAAGCTAAATTTTTTTATATTGGATGACATGAGATTGTAGCTTTCTAACAAGGTATAACTTATGTAGCTAGCATAAATAGTACCCGATATATATGCGGGTATATCGGACATTTTTCAAAAAATGTCCCAAAATTACCCCAGTTTTTAACGACTTCATATAAATCGCAATTTTAAAAGGCTCTAAAGAGCTAGGAAGCTAAATTTTTTTATATTTGGATGGCATGAGATTGTAGCTTTCTAACAAGGTATAACTTATGTAGCTAGCATAAATAGTACCCGATATATATGCGGGTATATCGGACATTTTCAAAAAATGTCCCAAAATTACCCCAGTTTTTAACGACTTCATATAAATCGCAATTATAAAGGCCCCTAAAGAGCTAGGAAGCTACATTTTTTTATATTTGGATGGCATGAGATTGTAGCTTTCTAACAAGGTATAACTTATGTAGCTAGCATAAATAGTACCCGATATATATGCGGGTATATCGGACATTTTTCAAAAAATGTCCCAAAATTACCCCAGTTTTTAACGACTTCATATAAATCGCAATTTTAAAAGGCCCTAAAGAGCTAGGAAGCTAAATTTTTTTATATTTGGATGGCATGAGATTGTAGCTTTCTAACAAGGTATAACTTATGTAGCTAGCATAAATAGTACCCGATATATATGCGGGCATATCGGACATTTTTCGAAAAATGTCCCAAAATTACCCAAGTTTTTAACGACTTCATATAAATCGCAATTCTAAAGGCCCCTAAAGAGCTAGGAAGCTAAATTTTTTTATATTTGGATGGCATGAGATTGTAGCTTTCTAACAAGGTATAACTTATGTAGCTAGCATAAATAGTACCCGATATATATGCGGGCATATCGGACATTTTTCGAAAAATGTCCCAAAATTACCCCAGTTTTTAACGACTTCATATAAATCGCAATTATAAAGGCCCCTAAAGAGCTAGGAAGCTAAATTTTTTTATATTTGGATGGCATGAGATTGTAGCTTTCTAACAAGGTATAACTTATGTAGCTAGCATAAATAGTACTCGATATATATGCGGGCATATCGGACATTTTTCGAAAAATGTCCCAAAATTACCCAGTTTTTAACGACTTCATATAAATCGCAATTATAAAGGCCCCTAAAGAGCTAGGAAGCTAAATTTTTTATATTTGGATGGCATGAGATTGTAGCTTTCTAACAAGGTATAACTTATGTAGCTAGCATAAATAGTACCCGATATATATGCGGGCATATCGGACATTTTTCGAAAAATGTCCCAAAATTACCCAAGTTTTTAACGACTTCATATAAATCGCAATTCTAAAGGCCCCTAAAGAGCTAGGAAGCTAAATTTTTTTATATTTGGATGACATGAGATTGTAGCTTTCTAACAAGGTATAACTTATGTAGCTAGCATAAATAGTACCCGATATATATGCGGGTATATCGGACATTTTTCAAAAATGTCCAAAATTACCCCAGTTTTTAACGACTTCATATAAATCGCAATTTTAAAAGGCCCTAAAGAGCTAGGAAGCTAAATTTTTTTATATTTTGATGACATGAGATTGTAGCTTTCTAACAAGGTATAACTTATGTAGCTAGCATAAATAGTACCCGATATATATGCGGGTATATCGGACATTTTTCAAAAAATGTCTCAAAATTACCCCAGTTTTTAACGACTTCATATAAATCGCAATTTTAAAAGGCCCTAAAGAGCTAGGAAGCTAAATTTTTTTATATTTGGATGACATGAGATTGTAGCTTTCTAACAAGGTATAACTTATGTAGCTAGCATAAATAGTACCCGATATATATGCGGGTATATCGGACATTTTTCAAAAATGTCCCAAAATTACCCCAGTTTTTAACGACTTCATATAAATCGCAATTTTAAAAGGCCCTAAAGAGCTAGGAAGCTAAATTTTTTTATATTTGGATGGCATGAGATTGTAGCTTTCTAACAAGGTATAACTTATGTAGCTAGCATAAATAGTACCCGATATATATGCGGGTATATCGGACATTTTTCAAAAAATGTCCCAAAATTACCCCAGTTTTTTAACGACTTCATATAAATCGCAATTATAAAGGCCCCTAAAGAGCTAGGAAGCTACATTTTTTTATATTTGGATGGCATGAGATTGTAGCCTTCTAACAAGGTATAACTTATGTAGCTAGCATAAATAGTACCCGATATATATGCGGGTATATCGGACATTTTTCAAAAAATGTCCCAAAATTACCCCAGTTTTTAACGACTTCATATAAATCGCAATTTTAAAAGGCCCTAAAGAGCTAGGAAGCTAAATTTTTTTATATTTGGATGGCATGAGATTGTAGCTTTCTAACAAGGTATAACTTATGTAGCTAGCATAAATAGTACCCGATATATATGCGGGCATATCGGACATTTTTCGAAAAATGTCCCAAAATTACCCCAGTTTTTAACGACTTCATATAAATCGCAATTATAAAGGCCCCTAAAGAGCTAGGAAGCTAAATTTTTTATATTTGGATGGCATGAGATTGTAGCTTTCTAACAAGGTATAACTTATGTAGCTAGCATAAATAGTACCCGATATATATGCGGGCATATCGGACATTTTTCGAAAAATGTCCCAAAATTACCCAAGTTTTTAACGACTTCATATAAATCGCAATTCTAAAGGCCCCTAAAGAGCTAGGAAGCTAAATTTTTTTTATATTTGGATGACATGAGATTGTAGCTTTCTAACAAGGTATAACTTATGTAGCTAGCATAAATAGTACCCGATATATATGCGGGTATATCGGACATTTTTCAAAAAATGTCCCAAAATTACCCCAGTTTTTAACGACTTCATATAAATCGCAATTTTAAAAGGCCCTAAAGAGCTAGGAAGCTAAATTTTTTTATATTTGGATGACATGAGATTGTAGCTTTCTAACAAGGTATAACTTATGTAGCTAGCATAAATAGTACCCGATATATATGCGGGTATATCGGACATTTTTCAAAAAATGTCTCAAAATTACCCCAGTTTTTAACGACTTCATATAAATCGCAATTTTAAAAGGCCCTAAAGAGCTAGGAAGCTAAATTTTTTTATATTTGGATGACATGAGATTGTAGCTTTCTAACAAGGTATAACTTATGTAGCTAGCATAAATAGTACCCGATATATATGCGGGTATATCGGACATTTTTCAAAAATGTCCCAAAATTACCCCAGTTTTTAACGACTTCATATAAATCGCAATTTTAAAAGGCCCTAAAGAGCTAGGAAGCTAAATTTTTTTATATTTGGATGGCATGAGATTGTAGCTTTCTAACAAGGTATAACTTATGTAGCTAGCATAAATAGTACCCGATATATATGCGGGTATATCGGACATTTTTCAAAAAATGTCCCAAAATTACCCCAGTTTTTAACGACTTCATATAAATCGCAATTATAAAGGCCCCTAAAGAGCTAGGAAGCTACATTTTTTTATATTTGGATGGCATGAGATTGTAGCTTTCTAACAAGGTATAACTTATGTAGCTAGCATAAATAGTACCCGATATATATGCGGGTATATCGGACATTTTTCAAAAAATGTCCCAAAATTACCCCAGTTTTTAACGACTTCATATAAATCGCAATTTTAAAAGGCCCTAAAGAGCTAGGAAGCTAAATTTTTTTATATTTGGATGACATGAGATTGTAGCTTTCTAACAAGGTATAACTTATGTAGCTAGAATAAATAGTACCCGATATATATGCGGGTATATCGGACATTTTTCAAAAATGTCCCAAAATTACCCCAGTTTTTAACGACTTCATATAAATCGCAATTTTAAAAGGCCCTAAAGAGCTAGGAAGCTAAATTTTTTATATTTGGATTGCATGAGATTGTAGCTTTCTAACAAGGTATAACTTATGTAGCTAGCATAAATAGTACCCGATATATATGCGGGTATATCGGACATTTTTCAAAAAATGTCCCAAAATTACCCCAGTTTTTAACGACTTCATTTAATCGCAATTATAAAGGCCCCTAAAGAGCTAGGAAGCTAAATTTTTTATATTTGGATGGCATGAGATTGTAGCTTTCTAACAAGGTATAACTTATGTAGCTAGCATAAATAGTACCCGATATATATGCGGGTATATCGGACATTTTTCAAAAAATGTCCCAAATTACCCCAGTTTTAACGACTTCATATAAATCGCAATTATAAAGGCCCCTAAAGAGCTAGGAAGCTACATTTTTTTATATTTGGATGGCATGAGATTGTAGCTTTCTAACAATGTATAACTTATGTAGCTAGCATAAATAGTACCCGATATATATGCGGGTATATCGGACATTTTTCAAAAAATGTCCCAAAATTACCCCAGTTTTTAACGACTTCATATAAATCGCAATTTTAAAAGGCCCTAAAGAGCTAGGAAGCTAAATTTTTTTATATTTGGATGACATGAGATTGTAGCTTTCTAACAAGGTATAACTTATGTATATATATATATTAATTCCTGTTGTTCCTATAAGGAGCATAGGGCCGCTTTCTAACAAGGTATAACTTATGTAGCTAGCATAAATAGTACCCGATATATATGCGGGTATATCGGACATTTTTCAAAAAATGTCCCAAAATTACCCCTGTTTTTAATGACTTC
Organism: Calliphora vicina; assembly: GCF_958450345.1. Classification (NCBI taxonomy): domain Eukaryota; kingdom Metazoa; phylum Arthropoda; class Insecta; order Diptera; family Calliphoridae; genus Calliphora; species Calliphora vicina. The sequence continues at coordinate 16,931 of NW_027052665.1, forward strand.
ATATAAATCGCAATTATAAAGGCCCCTAAAGAGCTAGGAAGCTAAATTTTTTTATATTTGGATGGCATGAGATTGTAGCTTTCTAACAAGGTATAACTTATGTAGCTAGCATAAATAGTACCCGATATATATGCGGGCATATCGGACATTTTTCGAAAAATGTCCCAAAATTACCCAAGTTTTTAACGACTTCATATAAATCGCAATTCTAAAGGCCCCTAAAGAGCTAGGAAGCTAAATTTTTTTATATTTGGATGGCATGAGATTGTAGCTTTCTAACAAGGTATAACTTATGTAGCTAGCATAAATAGTACCCGATATATATGCGGGCATATCGGACATTTTTCGAAAAATGTCCCAAAATTACCCCAGTTTTTAACGACTTCATATAAATCGCAATTATAAAGGCCCCTAAAGAGCTAGGAAGCTAAATTTTTTTATATTGGATGGCATGAGATTGTAGCTTTCTAACAAGGTATAACTTATGTAGCTAGCATAAATAGTACCCGATATATATGCGGGCATATCGAACATTTTTCGAAAAATGTCCCAAAATTACCCAAGTTTTTAACGACTTCATATTAATCGCAATTCTAAAGGCCCCTAAAGAGCTAGGAAGCAAAATTTTTTTTATATTTGGATGACATGAGATTGTAGCTTTCTAACAAGGTATAACTTATGTAGCTAGCATAAATAGTACCCGATATATATGCGGGTATATCGGACATTTTTCAAAAAATGTCCCAAAATTACCCCAGTTTTTAACGACTTCATATAAATCGCAATTTTAAAAGGCCCTAAAGAGCTAGGAAGCTAAATTTTTTATATTTGGATGACATGAGATTGTAGCTTTCTAACAAGGTATAACTTATGTAGCTAGCATAAATAGTACCCGATATATATGCGGGTATATCGGACATTTTTCAAAAAATGTCTCAAAATTACCCCAGTTTTTAACGACTTCATATAAATCGCAATTTTAAAAGGCCCTAAAGAGCTAGGAAGCTAAATTTTTTTATATTTGGATGACATGAGATTGTAGCTTTCTAACAAGGTATAACTTATGTAGCTAGCATAAATAGTACCCGATATATATGCGGGTATATCGGACATTTTTCAAAAAATGTCCCAAAATTACCCCAGTTTTTAACGACTTCATATAAATCGCAATTATAAAGGCCCCTAAAGAGCTAGGAAGCTACATTTTTTTATATTTGGATGGCATGAGATTGTAGCTTTCTAACAAGGTATAACTTATGTAGCTAGCATAAATAGTACCCGATATATATGCGGGTATAGCGGACATTTTTCAAAAAAATGTCCCAAAATTACCCCAGTTTTTAACGACTTCATATAAATCGCAATTTTAAAAGGCCCTAAAGAGCTAGGAAGCTAAATTTTTTTATATTTGGATGACATGAGATTGTAGCTTTCTAACAAGGTATAACTTATGTAGCTAGAATAAATAGTACCCGATATATATGCGGGTATATCGGACATTTTTCAAAAAATGTCCCAAAATTACCCCAGTTTTTAACGACTTCATATAAATCGCAATTTTAAAAGGCCCTAAAGAGCTAGGAAGCTAAATTTTTTTATATTTGGATGGCATGAGATTGTAGCTTTCTAACAAGGTATAACTTATGTAGCTAGCATAAATAGTACCCGATATATATGCGGGTATAGCGGACATTTTTCAAAAAAATGTCCCAAAATTACCCCAGTTTTTAACGACTTCATATAAATCGCAATTATAAAGGCCCCTAAAGAGCTAGGAAGCTACATTTTTTTATATTTGGATGGCATGAGATTGTAGCTTTCTAACAAGGTATAACTTATGTAGCTAGCATAAATAGTACCCGATATATATGCGGGTATAGCGGACATTTTTCAAAAAAATGTCCCAAAATTACCCCAGTTTTTAACGACTTCATATAAATCGCAATTCTAAAGGCCCCTAAAGAGCTAGGGAGCTAAATTTTTTTATATTTGGATGGCATGAGATTGTAGCTTTCTAACAAGGTATAACTTATGTAGCTAGCATAAATAGTACCCGATATATATGCGGGCATATCGGACATTTTTCGAAAAATGTCCCAAAATTACCCCAGTTTTTAACGACTTCATATAAATCGCAATTATAAAGGCCCCTAAAGAGCTAGGAAGCTAAATTTTTTTATATTTGGATGGCATGAGATTGTAGCTTTCTAACAAGGTATAACTTATGTAGCTAGCATAAATAGTACCCGATATATATGCGGGCATATCGGACATTTTTCGAAAAATGTCCCAAAATTACCCAAGTTTTTAACGACTTCATATAAATCGCAATTCTAAAGGCCCCTAAAGAGCTAGGAAGCTAAATTTTTTTTATATTTGGATGACATGAGATTGTAGCTTTCTAACAAGGTATAACTTATGTAGCTAGCATAAATAGTACCCGATATATATGCGGGTATATCGGACATTTTTCAAAAAATGTCCCAAAATTACCCCAGTTTTTAACGACTTCATATAAATCGCAATTTTAAAAGGCCCTAAAGAGCTAGGAAGCTAAATTTTTTTATATTTGGATGACATGAGATTGTAGCTTTCTAACAAGGTATAACTTATGTAGCTAGCATAAATAGTACCCGATATATATGCGGGTATATCGGACATTTTTCAAAAAATGTCTCAAAATTACCCCAGTTTTTAACGACTTCATATAAATCGCAATTTTAAAAGGCCCTAAAGAGCTAGGAAGCTAATTTTTTTTATATTTGGATGACATGAGATTGTAGCTTTCTAACAAGGTATAACTTATGTAGCTAGCATAAATAGTACCCGATATATATGCGGGTATATCGGACATTTTTCAAAAAATGTCCCAAAATTACCCCAGTTTTTAACGACTTATATATATGCGGGTATATCGGACATTTTTCAAAAAATGTCCCAAAATTACCCCAGTTTTTAACGACTTCATATAAATCGCAATTTTAAAAGGCCCTAAAGAGCTAGGAAGCTAAATTTTTTTATATTTGGATGGCATGAGATTGTAGCTTTCTAACAAGGTATAACTTATGTAGCTAGCATAAATAGTACCCGATATATATGCGGGTATAGCGGACATTTTTCAAAAAAATGTCCCAAAATTACCCCAGTTTTTAACGACTTCATATAAATCGCAATTATAAAGGCCCCTAAAGAGCTAGGAAGCTACATTTTTTTATATTTGGATGGCATGAGATTGTAGCTTTCTAACAAGGTATAACTTATGTAGCTAGCATAAATAGTACCCGATATATATGCGGGTATAGCGGACATTTTTCAAAAAAATGTCCCAAAATTACCCCAGTTTTTAACGACTTCATATAAATCGCAATTCTAAAGGCCCCTAAAGAGCTAGGGAGCTAAATTTTTTTATATTTGGATGGCATGAGATTGTAGCTTTCTAACAAGGTATAACTTATGTAGCTAGCATAAATAGTACCCGATATATATGCGGGCATATCGGACATTTTTCGAAAAATGTCCCAAAATTACCCCAGTTTTTAACGACTTCATATAAATCGCAATTTTAAAAGGCCCTAAAGAGCCAGGAAGCTAAATTTTTTATATTTGGATGGCATGAGATTGTAGCTTTCTAACAAGGTATAACTTATGTAGCTAGCATAAATAGTACCCGATATATATGCGGGTATATCGGACATTTTTCAAAAAATGTCCCAAAATTACCCCAGTTTTTAACGACTTCATATAAATCGCAATTATAAAGGCCCCTAAAGAGCTAGGAAGCTAAATTTTTTTATATTTGGATGGCATGAGATTGTAGCTTTCTAACAAGGTATAACTTATGTAGCTAGCGTAAATAGTACCCGATATATATGCGGGTATATCGGACATTTTTCAAAAAATGTCCCAAAATTACCCAAGTTTTTAACGACTTCATATAAATCGCAATTCTAAAGGCCCCTAAAGAGCTAGGAAGCTAAATTTTTTTATATTTGGATGGCATGAGATTGTAGCTTTCTAACAAGGTATAACTTATGTAGCTAGCGTAAATAGTACCCGATATATATGCGGGTATATCGGACATTTTTCAAAAAATGTCCCAAAATTACCCCAGTTTTTAACGACTTCATATAAATCGCAATTATAAAGGCCCCTAAAGAGCTAGGAAGCTACATTTTTTTATATTTGGATGGCATGAGATTGTAGCTTTCTAACAAGGTATAACTTATGTAGCTAGCATAAATAGTACCCGATATATATGCGGGTATATCGGACATTTTTCAAAAAATGTCCCAAAATTACCCCAGTTTTTAACGACTTCATATAAATCGCAATTTTAAAAGGCCCTAAAGAGCTAGGAAGCTAAATTTTTTTATATTTGGATGGCATGAGATTGTAGCTTTCTAACAAGGTATAACTTATGTAGCTAGCATAAATAGTACCCGATATATATGCGGGTATATCGGACATTTTTCAAAAAATGTCCCAAAATTACCCCAGTTTTTAACGACTTCATATAAATCGCAATTATAAAGGCCCCTAAAGAGCTAGGAAGCTAAATTTTTTTATATTTGGATGGCATGAGATTGTAGCTTTCTAACAAGGTATAACTTATGTAGCTAGCATAAATAGTACCCGATATATATGCGGGCATATCGGACATTTTTCAAAAAATGTCCCAAAATTACCCCAGTTTTTAACGACTTCATATAAATCGCAATTATAAAGGCCCCTAAAGAGCTAGGAAGCTAAATTTTTTTATATTTGGATGGCATGAGATTATAGCTTTCTAACAAGGTATAACTTATGTAGCTAGCATAAATAGTACCCGATATATATGCGGGCATATCGGACATTTTTCGAAAAATGTCCCAAAATTACCCAAGTTTTTAACGACTTCATATAAATCGCAATTCTAAAGGCCCCTAAAGAGCTAGGAAGCTAAATTTTTTTATATTTGGATGGCATGAGATTGTAGCTTTCTAACAAGGTATAACTTATGTAGCTAGCATAAATAGTACCCGATATATATGCGGGCATATCGGACATTTTTCGAAAAATGTCCCAAAATTACCCCAGTTTTTAACGACTTCATATAAATCGCAATTATAAAGGCCCCTAAAGAGCTAGGAAGCTAAATTTTTTTATATTTGGATGGCATGAGATTGTAGCTTTCTAACAAGGTATAACTTATGTAGCTAGCATAAATAGTACCCGATATATATGCGGGCATATCGGACATTTTTCGAAAAATGTCCCAAAATTACCCAAGTTTTTAACGACTTCATATAAATCGCAATTCTAAAGGCCCCTAAAGAGCTAGGAAGCTAAATTTTTTTTATATTTGGATGACATGAGATTGTAGCTTTCTAACAAGGTATAACTTATGTAGCTAGCATAAATAGTACCCGATATATATGCGGGTATATCGGACATTTTTCAAAAAATGTCCCAAAATTACCCCAGTTTTTAACGACTTCATATAAATCGCAATTTTAAAAGGCCCTAAAGAGCTAGGAAGCTAAATTTTTTTATATTTGGATGACATGAGATTGTAGCTTTCTAACAAGGTATAACTTATGTAGCTAGCATAAATAGTACCCGATATATATGCGGGTATATCGGACATTTTTCAAAAAATGTCTCAAAATTACCCCAGTTTTTAACGACTTCATATAAATCGCAATTTTAAAAGGCCCTAAAGAGCTAGGAAGCTAAATTTTTTTATATTTGGATGACATGAGATTGTAGCTTTCTAACAAGGTATAACTTATGTAGCTAGCATAAATAGTACCCGATATATATGCGGGTATATCGGACATTTTTCAAAAAATGTCCCAAAATTACCCCAGTTTTTAACGACTTCATATAAATCGCAATTTTAAAAGGCCCTAAAGAGCTAGGAAGCTAAATTTTTTTATAGTTGGATGGCATGAGATTGTAGCTTTCTAACAAGGTATAACTTATGTAGCTAGCATAAATAGTACCCGATATATATGCGGGTATATCGGACATTTTTCAAAAAATGTCCCAAAATTACCCCAGTTTTTAACGACTTCATATAAATCGCAATTATAAAGGCCCCTAAAGAGCTAGGAAGCTACATTTTTTTATATTTGGATGGCATGAGATTGTAGCTTTCTAACAGGGTATAACTTATGTAGCTAGCATAAATAGTACCCGATATATATGCGGGTATATCGGACATTTTTCAAAAAATGTCCCAAAATTACCCCAGTTTTTAACGACTTCATATAAATCGCAATTTTAAAAGGCCCTAAAGAGCTAGGAAGCTAAATTTTTTTATATTTGGATGACATGAGATTGTAGCTTTCTAACAAGGTATAACTTATGTAGCTAGAATAAATAGTACCCGATATATATGCGGGTATATCGGACATTTTTCAAAAAATGTCCCAAAATTACCCCAGTTTTTAACGACTTCATATAAATCGCAATTTTAAAAGGCCCTAAAGAGCTAGGAAGCTAAATTTTTTTATATTTGGATGGCATGAGATTGTAGCTTTCTAACAAGGTATAACTTATGTAGCTAGCATAAATAGTACCCGATATATATGCGGGTATATCGGACATTTTTCAAAAAATGTCCCAAAATTACCCCAGTTTTTAACGACTTCATATAAATCGCAATTATAAAGGCCCCTAAAGAGCTAGGAAGCTAAATTTTTTTATATTTGGATGGCATGAGATTGTAGCTTTCTAACAAGGTATAACTTATGTAGCTAGCATAAATAGTACCCGATATATATGCGGGCATATCGGACATTTTTCGAAAAATGTCCCAAAATTACCCAAGTTTTTAACGACTTCATATAAATCGCAATTCTAAAGGCCCCTAAAGAGCTAGGAAGCTAAATTTTTTTTATATTTGGATGGCATGAGATTGTAGCTTTCTAACAAGGTATAACTTATGTAGCTAGCATAAATAGTACCCGATATATATGCGGGTATATCGGACATTTTTCAAAAAATGTCCCAAAATTACCCCAGTTTTTAACGACTTCATATAAATCGCAATTATAAAGGCCCCTAAAGAGCTAGGAAGCTACATTTTTTTATATTTGGATGGCATGAGATTGTAGCTTTCTAACAAGGTATAACTTATGTAGCTAGCATAAATAGTACCCGATATATATGCGGGTATATCGGACATTTTTCAAAAAATGTCCCAAAATTACACCAGTTTTTAACGACTTCATATAAATCGCAATTTTTAAAGGCCCTAAAGAGCTAGGAAGCTAAATTTTTTTATATTTGGATGACATGAGATTGTAGCTTTCTAACAAGGTATAACTTATGTAGCTAGCATAAATAGTACCCGATATATATGCGGGTATATCGGACATTTTTCAAAAAATGTCCCAAAATTACCCCAGTTTTTAACGACTTCATATAAATCGCAATTTTAAAAGGCCCTAAAGAGCTAGGAAGCTAAATTTTTTTATATTTGGATGGCATGAGATTGTAGCTTTCTAACAAGGTATAACTTATGTAGCTAGCATAAATAGTACCCGATATATATGCGGGTATATCGGACATTTTTCAAAAAATGTCCCAAAATTACCCCAGTTTTTAACGACTTCATATAAATCGCAATTATAAAGGCCCCTAAAGAGCTAGAAAGCTAAATTTTTTTATATTTGGATGGCATGAGATTGTAGCTTTCTAACAAGGTATAACTTATGTAGCTAGCATAAATAGTACAAGATATATATGCGGGCATATCGGACATTTTTCGAAAAATGTCCCAAAATTACCCAAGTTTTTAACGACTTCATATAAATCGCAATTCTAAAGGCCCCTAAAGAGCTAGGAAGCTAAATTTTTTTATATTTGGATGGCATGAGATTGTAGCTTTCTAACAAGGTATAACTTATGTAGCTAGCATAAATAGTACCCGATATATATGCGGGCATATCGGACATTTTTCGAAAAATGTCCCAAAATTACCCCAGTTTTTAACGACTTCATATAAATCGCAATTATAAAGGCCCCTAAAGAGCTAGGAAGCTAAATTTTTTTATATTTGGATGGCATGAGATTGTAGCTTTCTAACAAGGTATAACTTATGTAGCTAGCATAAATAGTACCCGATATATATGCGGGCATATCGGACATTTTTCGAAAAATGTCCCAAAATTACCCAAGTTTTTAACGACTTCATATAAATCGCAATTCTAAAGGCCCCTAAAGAGCTAGGAAGCTAAATTTTTTTATATTTGGATGACATGAGATTGTAGCTTTCTAACAAGGTATAACTTATGTAGCTAGCATAAATAGTACCCGATATATATGCGGGTATATCGGACATTTTTCAAAAAATGTCTCAAAATTACCCCAGTTTTTAACGACTTCATATAAATCGCAATTTTAAAAGGCCCTAAAGAGCTAGGAAGCTAAATTTTTTTATATTTGGATGGCATGAGATTGTAGCTTTCTAACAAGGTATAACTTATGTAGCTAGCATAAATAGTACCCGATATATATGCGGGTATATCGGACATTTTTCAAAAAATGTCCCAAAATTACCCCAGTTTTTAACGACTTCATATAAATCGCAATTATAAAGGCCCCTAAAGAGCTAGGAAGCTACATTTTTTTATATTTGGATGGCATGAGATTGTAGCTTTCTAACAAGGTATAACTTATGTAGCTAGCATAAATAGTACCCGATATATATGCGGGTATATCGGACATTTTTCAAAAAATGTCCCAAAATTACCCCAGTTTTTAACGACTTCATATAAATCGCAATTTTAAAAGGCCCTAAAGAGCTAGGAAGCTAAATTTTTTTATATTTGGATGACATGAGATTGTAGCTTTCTAACAAGGTATAACTTATGTAGCTAGAATAAATAGTACCCGATATATATGCGGGTATATCGGACATTTTTCAAAAAATTACCCCAGTTTTTAACGACTTCATATAAATCGCAATTTTAAAAGGCCCTAAAGAGCTAGGAAGCTAAATTTTTTTATATTTGGATGGCATGAGATTGTAGCTTTCTAACAAGGTATAACTTATGTAGCTAGCATAAATAGTACCCGATATATATGCGGGCATATCGGACATTTTTCGAAAAATGTCCCAAAATTACCCAAGTTTTTAACGACTTCATATAAATCGCAATTCTAAAGGCCCCTAAAGAGCTAGGAAGCTAAATTTTTTTATATTTGGATGGCATGAGATTGTAGCTTTCTAACAAGGTATAACTTATGTAGCTAGCATAAATAGTACCCGATATATATGCGGGCATATCGGATATTTTTCGAAAAATGTCCCAAAATTACCCCAGTTTTTAACGACTTCATATAAATCGCAATTATAAAGGCCCCTAAAGAGCTAGGAAGCTAAATTTTTTTATATTTGGATGGCATGAGATTGTAGCTTTCTAACAAGGTATAACTTATGTAGCTAGCATAAATAGTACCCGATATATATGCGGGCATATCGGACATTTTTCGAAAAATGTCCCAAAATTACCCAAGTTTTTAACGACTTCATATAAATCGCAATTCTAAAGGCCCCTAAAGAGCTAGGAAGCTAAATTTTTTTTATATTTGGATGACATGAGATTGTAGCTTTCTAACAAGGTATAACTTATGTAGCTAGCATAAATAGTACCCGATATATATGCGGGTATATCGGACATTTTTCAAAAAATGTCCCAAAATTACCCCAGTTTTTAACGACTTCATATAAATCGCAATTTTAAAAGGCCCTAAAGAGCTAGGAAGCTAAATTTTTTTATATTTGGATGACATGAGATTGTAGCTTTCTAACAAGGTATAACTTATGTAGCTAGCATAAATAGTACCCGATATATATGCGGGTATATCGGACATTTTTCAAAAAATGTCTCAAAATTACCCCAGTTTTTAACGACTTCATATAAATCGCAATTTTAAAAGGCCCTAAAGAGCTAGGAAGCTAAATTTTTTTATAGTTGGATGGCATGAGATTGTAGCTTTCTAACAAGGTATAACTTATGTAGCTAGCATAAATAGTACCCGATATATATGCGGGTATATCGGACATTTTTCAAAAAATGTCCCAAAATTACCCCAGTTTTTAACGACTTCATATAAATCGCAATTTTAAAAGGCCCTAAAGAGCTAGGAAGCTAAATTTTTTTATATTTGGATGGCATGAGATTGTAGCTTTCTAACAAGGTATAACTTATGTAGCTAGCATAAATAGTACCCGATATATATGCGGGTATATCGGACATTTTTCAAAAAATGTCCCAAAATTACCCCAGTTTTTAACGACTTCATATAAATCGCAATTATAAAGGCCCCTAAAGAGCTAGGAAGCTACATTTTTTTATATTTGGATGGCATGAGATTGTAGCTTTCTAACAAGGTATAACTTATGTAGCTAGCATAAATAGTACCCGATATATATGCGGGTATATCGGACATTTTTCAAAAAATGTCCCAAAATTACCCCAGTTTTTAACGACTTCATATAAATCGCAATTTTAAAAGGCCCTAAAGAGCTAGGAAGCTAAATTTTTTTATATTTGGATGACATGAGATTGTAGCTTTCTAACAAGGTATAACTTATGTAGCTAGAATAAATAGTACCCGATATATATGCGGGTATATCGGACATTTTTCAAAAAATTACCCCAGTTTTTAACGACTTCATATAAATCGCAATTTTAAAAGGCCCTAAAGAGCTAGGAAGCTAAATTTTTTTATATTTGGATGGCATGAGATTGTAGCTTTCTAACAAGGTATAACTTATGTAGCTAGCATAAATAGTACCCGATATATATGCGGGTATATCGGACATTTTTCAAAAAATGTCCCAAAATTACCCCAGTTTTTAACGACTTCATATAAATCGCAATTCTAAAGGCCCCTAAAGAGCTAGGAAGCTAAATTTTTTTATATTTGGATGGCATGAGATTGTAGCTTTCTAACAAGGTATAACTTATGTAGCTAGCATAAATAGTACCCGATATATATGCGGGCATATCGGATATTTTTCGAAAAATGTCCCAAAATTACCCCAGTTTTTAACGACTTCATATAAATCGCAATTATAAAGGCCCCTAAAGAGCTAGGAAGCTAAATTTTTTTATATTAGGATGGCATGAGATTGTAGCTTTCTAACAAGGTATAACTTATGTAGCTAGCATAAATAGTACCCGATATATATGCGGGCATATCGGACATTTTTCGAAAAATGTCCCAAAATTACCCAAGTTTTTAACGACTTCATATAAATCGCAATTCTAAAGGCCCCTAAAGAGCTAGGAAGCTAAATTTTTTTTATATTTGGATGACATGAGATTGTAGCTTTCTAACAAGGTATAACTTATGTAGCTAGCATAAATAGTACCCGATATATATGCGGGTATATCGGACATTTTTCAAAAAATGTCCCAAAATTACCCCAGTTTTTAACGACTTCATATAAATCGCAATTTTAAAAGGCCCTAAAGAGCTAGGAAGCTAAATTTTTTTATATTTGGATGACATGAGATTGTAGCTTTCTAACAAGGTATAACTTATGTAGCTAGCATAAATAGTACCCGATATATATGCGGGTATATCGGACATTTTTCAAAAAATGTCTCAAAATTACCCCAGTTTTTAACGACTTCATATAAATCGCAATTTTAAAAGGCCCTAAAGAGCTAGGAAGCTAAATTTTTTTATAGTTGGATGGCATGAGATTGTAGCTTTCTAACAAGGTATAACTTATGTAGCTAGCATAAATAGTACCCGATATATATGCGGGTATATCGGACATTTTTCAAAAAATGTCCCAAAATTACCCCAGTTTTTAACGACTTCATATAAATCGCAATTTTAAAAGGCCCTAAAGAGCTAGGAAGCTAAATTTTTTTATATTTGGATGGCATGAGATTGTAGCTTTCTAACAAGGTATAACTTATGTAGCTAGCATAAATAGTACCCGATATATATGCGGGTATATCGGACATTTTTCAAAAAATGTCCCAAAATTACCCCAGTTTTTAACGACTTCATATAAATCGCAATTATAAAGGCCCCTAAAGAGCTAGGAAGCTACATTTTTTTATATTTGGATGGCATGAGATTGTAGCTTTCTAACAAGGTATAACTTATGTAGCTAGCATAAATAGTACCCGATATATATGCGGGTATATCGGACATTTTTCAAAAAATGTCCCAAAATTACCCCAGTTTTTAACGACTTCATATAAATCGCAATTTTAAAAGGCCCTAAAGAGCTAGGAAGCTAAATTTTTTTATATTTGGATGACATGAGATTGTAGCTTTCTAACAAGGTATAACTTATGTAGCTAGAATAAATAGTACCCGATATATATGCGGGTATATCGGACATTTTTCAAAAAATTACCCCAGTTTTTAACGACTTCATATAAATCGCAATTTTAAAAGGCCCTAAAGAGCTAGGAAGCTAAATTTTTTTATATTTGGATGGCATGAGATTGTAGCTTTCTAACAAGGTATAACTTATGTAGCTAGCATAAATAGTACCCGATATATATGCGGGTATATCGGACATTTTTCAAAAAATGTCCCAAAATTACCCCAGTTTTTAACGACTTCATATAAATCGCAATTATAAAGGCCCCTAAAGAGCTAGGAAGCTAAATTTTTTTATATTTGGATGGCATGAGATTGTAGCTTTCTAACAAGGTATAACTTATGTAGCTAGCATAAATAGTACCCGATATATATGCGGGCATATCGGACATTTTTCGAAAAATGTCCCAAAATTACCCAAGTTTTTAACGACTTCATATAAATCGCAATTCTAAAGGCCCCTAAAGAGCTAGGAAGCTAAATTTTTTTATATTTGGATGGCATGAGATTGTAGCTTTCTAACAAGGTATAACTTATGTAGCTAGCATAAATAGTACCCGATATATATGCGGGCATATCGGATATTTTTCGAAAAATGTCCCAAAATTACCCCAGTTTTTAACGACTTCATATAAATCGCAATTATAAAGGCCCCTAAAGAGCTAGGAAGCTAAATTTTTTTATATTTGGATGACATGAGATTGTAGCTTTCTAACAAGGTATAACTTATGTAGCTAGCATAAATAGTACCCGATATATATGCGGGTATATCGGACATTTTTCAAAAAATGTCTCAAAATTACCCCAGTTTTTAACGACTTCATATAAATCGCAATTCTAAAGGCCCCTAAAGAGCTAGGAAGCTAAATTTTTTTATATTTGGATGGCATGAGATTGTAGCTTTCTAACAAGGTATAACTTATGTAGCTAGCATAAATAGTACCCAATATATATGCGGGCATATCGGACATTTTTCAAAAAATGTCCCAAAATTACCCAAGTTTTTAACGACTTCATATAAATCGCAATTCTAAAGGCCCCTAAAGAGCTAGGAAGCTAAATTTTTTTATATTTGGATGGCATGAGATTGTAGCTTTCTAACAAGGTATAACTTATGTAGCTAGCATAAATAGTACCCGATATATATGCGGGCATATCGGATATTTTTCGAAAAATGTCCCAAAATTACCCCAGTTTTTAACGACTTCATATAAATCGCAATTATAAAGGCCCCTAAAGAGCTAGGAAGCTAAATTTTTTTATATTTGGATGACATGAGATTGTAGCTTTCTAACAAGGTATAACTTATGTAGCTAGCATAAATAGTACCCGATATATATGCGGGTATATCGGACATTTTTCAAAAAATGTCTCAAAATTACCCCAGTTTTTAACGACTTCATATAAATCGCAATTTTAAAAGGCCCTAAAGAGCTAGGAAGCTAAATTTTTTTATATTTGGATGACATGAGATTGTAGCTTTCTAACAAGGTATAACTTATGTAGCTAGCATAAATAGTACCCGATATATATGCGGGTATATCGGACATTTTTCAAAAAATGTCCCAAAATTACCCCAGTTTTTAACGACTTCATATAAATCGCAATTTTAAAAGGCCCTAAAGAGCTAGGAAGCTAAATTTTTTTATATTTGGATGGCATGAGATTGTAGCTTTCTAACAAGGTATAACTTATGTAGCTAGCATAAATAGTACCCGATATATATGCGGGCATATCGGACATTTTTCGAAAAATGTCCCAAAATTACCCAAGTTTTTAACGACTTCATATAAATCGCAATTCTAAAGGCCCCTAAAGAGCTAGGAAGCTAAATTTTTTTATATTTGGATGGCATGAGATTGTAGCTTTCTAACAAGGTATAACTTATGTAGCTAGCATAAATAGTACCCGATATATATGCGGGTATATCGGACATTTTTCAAAAAATGTCCCAAAATTACCCCAGTTTTTAACGACTTCATATAAATCGCAATTATAAAGGCCCCTAAAGAGCTAGGAAGCTACATTTTTTTATATTTGGATGGCATGAGATTGTAGCTTTCTAACAAGGTATAACTTATGTAGCTAGCATAAATAGTACCCGATATATATGCGGGTATATCGGACATTTTTCAAAAAATTTCCCAAAATTACCCCAGTTTTTAACGACTTCATATAAATCGCAATTTTAAAAGGCCCTAAAGAGCTAGGAAGCTAAATTTTTTTATATTTGGATGACATGAGATTGTAGCTTTCTAACAAGGTATAACTTATGTAGCTAGCATAAATAGTACCCGATATATATGCGGGTATATCGGACATTTTTCAAAAAATGTCCCAAAATTACCCCAGTTTTTAATGACTTCATATAAATCGCAATTTTAAAAGGCCCTAAAGAGCTAGGAAGCTAAATTTTTTTATATTTGGATGGCATGAGATTGTAGCTTTCTAACAAGGTATAACTTATGTAGCTAGCATAAATAGTACCCGATATATATGCGGGTATATCGGACATTTTTCAAAAAATGTCCCAAAATTACCCCAGTTTTTAACGACTTCATATAAATCGCAATTATAAAGGCCCCTAAAGAGCTAGGAAGCTAAATTTTTTTATATTTGGATGGCATGAGATTGTAGCTTTCTAACAAGGTATAACTTATGTAGCTAGCATAAATAGTACCCGATATATATGCGGGTATATCGGACATTTTTCAAAAAATGTCCCAAAATTACCCCAGTTTTTAACGACTTCATATAAATCGCAATTTTAAAAGGCCCTAAAGAGCTAGGAAGCTAAATTTTTTTATATTTGGATGACATGAGATTGTAGCTTTCTAACAAGGTATAACTTATGTAGCTAGAATAAATAGTACCCGATATATATGCGGGTATATCGGACATTTTTCAAAAAATTACCCCAGTTTTTAACGACTTCATATAAATCGCAATTTTAAAAGGCCCTAAAGAGCTAGGAAGCTAAATTTTTTTATATTTGGATGGCATGAGATTGTAGCTTTCTAACAAGGTATAACTTATGTAGCTAGCATAAATAGTACCCGATATATATGCGGGTATATCGGACATTTTTCAAAAAATGTCCCAAAATTACCCCAGTTTTTAACGACTTCATATAAATCGCAATTATAAAGGCCCCTAAAGAGCTAGGAAGCTAAATTTTTTTATATTTGGATGGCATGAGATTGTAGCTTTCTAACAAGGTATAACTTATGTAGCTAGCATAAATAGTACCCGATATATATGCGGGCATATCGGACATTTTTCGAAAAATGTCCCAAAATTACCCAAGTTTTTAACGACTTCATATAAATCGCAATTCTAAAGGCCCCTAAAGAGCTAGGAAGCTAAATTTTTTTATATTTGGATGGCATGAGATTGTAGCTTTCTAACAAGGTATAACTTATGTAGCTAGCATAAATAGTACCCGATATATATGCGGGCATATCGGATATTTTTCGAAAAATGTCCCAAAATTACCCCAGTTTTTAACGACTTCATATAAATCGCAATTATAAAGGCCCCTAAAGAGCTAGGAAGCTAAATTTTTTTATATTTGGATGGCATGAGATTGTAGCTTTCTAACAAGGTATAACTTATGTAGCTAGCATAAATAGTACCCGATATATATGCGGGCATATCGGACATTTTTCGAAAAATGTCCCAAAATTACCCAAGTTTTTAACGACTTCATATAAATCGCAATTCTAAAGGCCCCTAAAGAGCTAGGAAGCTAAATTTTTTTTATATTTGGATGACATGAGATTGTAGCTTTCTAACAAGGTATAACTTATGTAGCTAGCATAAATAGTACCCGATATATATGCGGGTATATCGGACATTTTTCAAAAAATGTCCCAAAATTACCCCAGTTTTTAACGACTTCATATAAATCGCAATTTTAAAAGGCCCTAAAGAGCTAGGAAGCTAAATTTTTTTATATTTGGATGACATGAGATTGTAGCTTTCTAACAAGGTATAACTTATGTAGCTAGCATAAATAGTACCCGATATATATGCGGGTATATCGGACATTTTTCAAAAAATGTCTCAAAATTACCCCAGTTTTTAACGACTTCATATAAATCGCAATTTTAAAAGGCCCTAAAGAGCTAGGAAGCTAAATTTTTTTATATTTGGATGACATGAGATTGTAGCTTTCTAACAAGGTATAACTTATGTAGCTAGCATAAATAGTACCCGATATACAGTGGGGAGCTCAAATGAGTACATGTTTCTATTTTGTGCACTTCTTATGGAATAAAAATAAAACTAATAAAGCAAATCCAAAAATTTTTTCTGTCATGTATTTTATGTCTAATATGTAACAAAATTAATTACAATTCAAAACAAAAAACATCCAGTTCTAAATAAAAAAACAGACAAAACTAAAATAACTCGCATGTACTCAATTTTGCACCCCACAATAATTTTAGGGAAGAATTGCATTTTTTAAAAAAAATTTCAAAATCCTTTATTACTTAAATAAAATTTTACACGCATTGGCATATTTTCTATAAATTTTTCATTAACTTTTTTTGGAATACTCTCTCTCTCGTGCTAAATCCGCTGTTAAAGCTCGTACAAATTGGTAGGAGTTAATCGGTATTGTTTCAATCGCCAATTCACGATTCACTAAAAATTCTCAATAGGATTGAACTCAAGACATTGAGCTGATAACTGCATTAATAAGAAATTTTTCTAGGAACACCATTCTTTACGATTTTTGACGTGTGTATTGGGTCACCATCCTATTGAAAAATTACTTCTTCTGCAGGATTTCCTCTTTTATATACAAATACGTGATGATGAGACTACAAAATCGGTATGGTGAGTCTGCAAAATACGCAGATGGTTTTCTTTTCCCATTATTTCATTGATTCTTTGCATTGGTCCAAGGTGGCACGATATAAAGCAACCCCATATCATTACCGTGTTTTACTGTTTCCTTACTGTGTCACCAATTTTGAAAAAATCGGCGAAATAATGAGTTAAGAAGACTATCTGCGTATATTGAAGACTAATCATACCAAATTTATAGACTTGCCATTCCGATTTTGTAGATAAGAGCGCCAATCATGTCGAAGATGTATTTTACAGCAGGACGGCGAATTAAAGCACTCATCAAAAACTTTGAAAAATGGTTTAGTGAGCAAAATTTCTACCGAAATAGTGTCCAGTTCGATATACCGACCTCAATACGTAATCATCTTTGTCTTTTTCACATTCGTCTTTTGACTTTGTAGATTATAACGCTTATCCCGCAGAAGAAGTATTTTTTCAATAGGATGGTGACCCAATACACACGTCAAAAATCGTAAAGAATGGTGTTCCTAGAAAAATTTCTTATTAATGCAGTTATCAGCTCAATGTCTTGAGTTCAATCCTATTGAGAATTTTTAGTGAATCGTGAATTGGCGGTTGAAACAATACCGATTAACTCCTACCAATTTGTACGAGCTTTAACAGCGGATTGAGCACGAGAGAGAGAGTATTCCAAAAAAAGTTAATGAAAAATTTATAGAAAATATGCCAATGCGTGTAAAATTTTATTTAAGTAATAAAGGATTTTGAAAATTTTTTTAAAAAATGCAATTCTTCCCTAAGGTTATTGTGGGGTGCAAAATTGAGTACATGCGAGTTATTTTAGTTTTGTCTGTTTTTTTATTTAGAACTGGATGTTTTTTGTTTGAATTGTAATTCATTTTGTTACATATTAAACATAAAATAAATGACAGAAACAATTTTTGGATTTGCTTTATTAGTTTTATTTTTATTCCATAAGAAGTGCACACAATAGAAACATGTACTCATTTGAGCTCCCCACTGTATATGCGGGTATATCGGACATTTTTCAAAAAATGTCCCAAAATTACCCCAGTTTTTAACGACTTCATATAAATCGCAATTTTAAAAGGCCCTAAAGAGCTAGGAAGCTAAATTTTTTTATATTTGGATGGCATGAGATTGTAGCTTTCTAACAAGGTATAACTTATGTAGCTAGCATAAATAGTACCCGATATATATGCGGGTATATCGGACATTTTTCAAAAAATGTCCCAAAATTACCCCAGTTTTTAACGACTTCATATAAATCGCAATTATAAAGGCCCCTAAAGAGCTAGGAAGCTACATTTTTTTATATTTGGATGGCATGAGATTGTAGCTTTCTAACAAGGTATAACTTATGTAGCTAGCATAAATAGTACCCGATATATATGCGGGTATATCGGACATTTTTCAAAAAATGTCCCAAAATTACCCCAGTTTTTAACGACTTCATATAAATCGCAATTTTAAAAGGCCCTAAAGAGCTAGGAAGCTAAATTTTTTTATATTTGGATGACATGAGATTGTAGCTTTCTAACAAGGTATAACTTATGTAGCTAGAATAAATAGTACCCGATATATATGCGGGTATATCGGACATTTTTCAAAAAATTACCCCAGTTTTTAACGACTTCATATAAATCGCAATTTTAAAAGGCCCTAAAGAGCTAGGAAGCTAAATTTTTTTATATTTGGATGGCATGAGATTGTAGCTTTCTAACAAGGTATAACTTATGTAGCTAGCATAAATAGTACCCGATATATATGCGGGTATATCGGACATTTTTCAAAAAATGTCCCAAAATTACCCCAGTTTTTAACGACTTCATATAAATCGCAATTATAAAGGCCCCTAAAGAGCTAGGAAGCTAAATTTTTTTATATTTGGATGGCATGAGATTGTAGCTTTCTAACAAGGTATAACTTATGTAGCTAGCATAAATAGTACCCGATATATATGCGGGCATATCGGACATTTTTCGAAAAATGTCCCAAAATTACCCAAGTTTTTAACGACTTCATATAAATCGCAATTCTAAAGGCCCCTAAAGAGCTAGGAAGCTAAATTTTTTTATATTTGGATGGCATGAGATTGTAGCTTTCTAACAAGGTATAACTTATGTAGCTAGCATAAATAGTACCCGATATATATGCGGGCATATCGGATATTTTTCGAAAAATGTCCCAAAATTACCCCAGTTTTTAACGACTTCATATAAATCGCAATTATAAAGGCCCCTAAAGAGCTAGGAAGCTAAATTTTTTTATATTTGGATGACATGAGATTGTAGCTTTCTAACAAGGTATAACTTATGTAGCTAGCATAAATAGTACCCGATATATATGCGGGTATATCGGACATTTTTCAAAAAATGTCTCAAAATTACCCCAGTTTTTAACGACTTCATATAAATCGCAATTTTAAAAGGCCCTAAAGAGCTAGGAAGCTAAATTTTTTTATATTTGGATGACATGAGATTGTAGCTTTCTAACAAGGTATAACTTATGTAGCTAGCATAAATAGTACCCGATATATATGCGGGTATATCGGACATTTTTCAAAAAATGTCCCAAAATTACCCCAGTTTTTAACGACTTCATATAAATCGCAATTTTAAAAGGCCCTAAAGAGCTAGGAAGCTAAATTTTTTTATATTTGGATGGCATGAGATTGTAGCTTTCTAACAAGGTATAACTTATGTAGCTAGCATAAATAGTACCCGATATATATGCGGGCATATCGGACATTTTTCGAAAAATGTCCCAAAATTACCCAAGTTTTTAACGACTTCATATAAATCGCAATTCTAAAGGCCCCTAAAGAGCTAGGAAGCTAAATTTTTTTATATTTGGATGGCATGAGATTGTAGCTTTCTAACAAGGTATAACTTATGTAGCTAGCATAAATAGTACCCGATATATATGCGGGTATATCGGACATTTTTCAAAAAATGTCCCAAAATTACCCCAGTTTTTAACGACTTCATATAAATCGCAATTATAAAGGCCCCTAAAGAGCTAGGAAGCTACATTTTTTTATATTTGGATGGCATGAGATTGTAGCTTTCTAACAAGGTATAACTTATGTAGCTAGCATAAATAGTACCCGATATATATGCGGGTATATCGGACATTTTTCAAAAAATGTCCCAAAATTACCCCAGTTTTTAACGACTTCATATAAATCGCAATTATAAAGGCCCCTAAAGAGCTAGGAAGCTAAATTTTTTTATATTTGGATGGCATGAGATTGTAGCTTTCTAACAAGGTATAACTTATGTAGCTAGCATAAATAGTACCCGATATATATGCGGGCATATCGGACATTTTTCGAAAAATGTCCCAAAATTACCCAAGTTTTTAACGACTTCATATAAATCGCAATTCTAAAGGCCCCTAAAGAGCTAGGAAGCTAAATTTTTTTATATTTGGATGGCATGAGATTGTAGCTTTCTAACAAGGTATAACTTATGTAGCTAGCATAAATAGTACCCGATATATATGCGGGCATATCGGATATTTTTCGAAAAATGTCCCAAAATTACCCCAGTTTTTAACGACTTCATGTAGCTAGCATAAATAGTACCCGATATATATGCGGGTATATCGGACATTTTTCAAAAAATGTCCCAAAATTACCCCAGTTTTTAACGACTTCATATAAATCGCAATTTTAAAAGGCCCTAAAGAGCTAGGAAGCTAAATTTTTTTATATTTGGATGACATGAGATTGTAGCTTTCTAACAAGGTATAACTTATGTAGCTAGCATAAATAGTACCCGATATATATGCGGGTATATCGGACATTTTTCAAAAAATGTCCCAAAATTACCCCAGTTTTTAACGACTTCATATAAATCGCAATTTTAAAAGGCCCTAAAGAGCTAGGAAGCTAAATTTTTTTATATTTGGATGACATGAGATTGTAGCTTTCTAACAAGGTATAACTTATGTAGCTAGCATAAATAGTACCCGATATATATGCGGGTATATCGGACATTTTTCAAAAAATGTCCCAAAATTACCCCAGTTTTTAACGACTTCATATAAATCGCAATTTTAAAAGGCCCTAAAGAGCTAGGAAGCTAAATTTTTTTATATTTGGATGGCATGAGATTGTAGCTTTCTAACAAGGTATAACTTATGTAGCTAGCATAAATAGTACCCGATATATATGCGGGCATATCGGACATTTTTCGAAAAATGTCCCAAAATTACCCAAGTTTTTAACGACTTCATATAAATCGCAATTCTAAAGGCCCCTAAAGAGCTAGGAAGCTAAATTTTTTTATATTTGGATGGCATGAGATTGTAGCTTTCTAACAAGGTATAACTTATGTAGCTAGCATAAATAGTACCCGATATATATGCGGGTATATCGGACATTTTTCAAAAAATGTCCCAAAATTACCCCAGTTTTTAACGACTTCATATAAATCGCAATTATAAAGGCCCCTAAAGAGCTAGGAAGCTACATTTTTTTATATTTGGATGGCATGAGATTGTAGCTTTCTAACAAGGTATAACTTATGTAGCTAGCATAAATAGTACCCGATATATATGCGGGTATATCGGACATTTTTCAAAAAATGTCCCAAAATTACCCCAGTTTTTAACGACTTCATATAAATCGCAATTTTAAAAGGCCCTAAAGAGCTAGGAAGCTAAATTTTTTTATATTTGGATGACATGAGATTGTAGCTTTCTAACAAGGTATAACTTATGTAGCTAGCATAAATAGTACCCGATATATATGCGGGTATATCGGACATTTTTCAAAAAATGTCCCAAAATTACCCCAGTTTTTAACGACTTCATATAAATCGCAATTTTAAAAGGCCCTAAAGAGCTAGGAAGCTAAATTTTTTTATATTTGGATGACATGAGATTGTAGCTTTCTAACAAGGTATAACTTATGTAGCTAGCATAAATAGTACCCGATATATATGCGGGTATATCGGACATTTTTCAAAAAATGTCCCAAAATTACCCCAGTTTTTAATGACTTCATATAAATCGCAATTTTAAAAGGCCCTAAAGAGCTAGGAAGCTAAATTTTTTTATATTTGGATGGCATGAGATTGTAGCTTTCTAACAAGGTATAACTTATGTAGCTAGCATAAATAGTACCCGATATATATGCGGGTATATCGGACATTTTTCCAAAAATGTCCCAAAATTACCCCAGTTTTTAACGACTTCATATAAATCGCAATTCTAAAGGCCCCTAAAGAGCTAGGAAGCTAAATTTTTTTATATTTGGATGGCATGAGATTGTAGCTTTCTAACAAGGTATAACTTATGTAGCTAGCGTAAATAGTACCCGATATATATGCGGGTATATCGGACATTTTTCAAAAAATGTCCCAAAATTACCCCAGTTTTTAACGACTTCATATAAATCGCAATTATAAAGGCCCCTAAAGAGCTAGGAAGCTACATTTTTTTATATTTGGATGGCATGAGATTGTAGCTTTCTAACAAGGTATAACTTATGTAGCTAGCATAAATAGTACCCGATATATATGCGGGTATATCGGACATTTTTCAAAAAATGTCCCAAAATTACCCCAGTTTTTAACGACTTCATATAAATCGCAATTTTAAAAGGCCCTAAAGAGCTGGGAAGCTAAATTTTTTTATATTTGGATGACATGAGATTGTAGCTTTCTAACAAGGTATAACTTATGTAGCTAGCATAAATAGTACCCGATATATATGCGGGTATATCGGACATTTTTCAAAAAATGTCCCAAAATTACCCCAGTTTTTAATGACTTCATATAAATCGCAATTTTAAAAGGCCCTAAAGAGCTAGGAAGCTAAATTTTTTTATATTTGGATGGCATGAGATTGTAGCTTTCTAACAAGGTATAACTTATGTAGCTAGCATAAATAGTACCCGATATATATGCGGGTATATCGGACATTTTTCAAAAAATGTCCCAAAATTACCCCAGTTTTTAACGACTTCATATAAATCGCAATTATAAAGGCCCCTAAAGAGCTAGGAAGCTAAATTTTTTTATAATTTGGATGGCATG